>NC_056080.1:92316420-92619450 GCF_016772045.2 Ovis aries | reverse complement strand
TCATCTAGTAAGCAGTGAAGTGGTTCAGCAGTATTAATTCTTCGTAAAAGAAAAGCATGATATCATTGCCCAAAGAGGATTTGAAATTCTTCTTTCATTTGAGAAGCAGATACAGCTTTATGTAACCTATGTAGCTGTCATGTTGAAGAAACACAGTGTAAACATAAAGCACATTTATTACTGTTATTTTTTGTTTCATTGAACTCATATTTATTTAGTTTGGCTATTTCTTTCTATAGCTCTGGAAAAAAAATAAAGATGCTGTAGAACTCATAGATCTTTAAAGTCATTTTTATGTAACACAGGTCCTCTGAGAACAAATTAAAATATTCAGCCCCATGTAATAATTAAAACTGCATATTTGTTAGGAAGTGAGTGTCCCTCTCCTCTCCCCTGAAGTCAGTGAAGAATGTATTCTTTTCACACCTTGTCTCTCAATTACTCTTCCCTCAACCTGGTAATTCAGGTTTATATTACAACTAAGGGAAGGAGGATAGGCTATGGAGTAGGAATCTCTCTGTATGAACAAGACTGACCTGGGAATCTAAGTCTGCCTTTCTGGTAAGGTGATTCATGGATTCTGAAGCATGTCCAGAAAAGTGGCACGTTTCATCTGCAGTGTCCTTGATGAAGGCTGTACCCATCAGAGTCCCACAGGATACATACAGATGGCATCCTCAGATCCAGATCACTTGAAGAAGGTTTATGTTAAAAGGGACTATTTACAAAACTGGAGGTGGAGCATAGGCAGATGACAAGGGAAAGTGAAACTGGCTGGGGTTATTGACAGTGGGAGTTAACACCTCTAGGCCTGAGTGGATCACGGGAGGGAGTGATCATCAGAATCCCGAAGGAGAAAACCAGAGGCCTCTGGTAAAGGGTTATGGCATGTTGAGCGACCTCAGAGAAAAAGAGCCAGGAA
This sequence comes from Ovis aries, assembly GCF_016772045.2. Lineage (NCBI taxonomy): Eukaryota > Metazoa > Chordata > Mammalia > Artiodactyla > Bovidae > Ovis > Ovis aries. The sequence continues at coordinate 92,618,528 of NC_056080.1, read as the reverse complement.
ACAAATATCTGATCTGGTTCAATCCTTCCCTCAGATATTCTGATGTGGATCCCCATGGGGAAACCCAACTGCAAGCCAAAGGGCAAGGGAGCATCAAGATTAGCCTTCCAGAGCAAAGAGTAGATGTAAAAGGGAAGAGAGAGGATGCAGAAGAGCAGATGGATGGCAGCCAAAATAAGTGCCAATTAATCTTTCTTCTGGCTCCTCTCTAACACTGTCTTCAGCCCCTAGCATTTTGTAAGATCTACAGCTTCCCTCTGCTAAAGTCTGTCACTACTCTAGGTGTCCCTTCTTGTCAAAACCAAAGATAATATGGACATAACCCTTTAGGTCTACAGGAAACTCTCATGGATTTTCACTACAAACTCAGGAAGTATCAGCAGCCATATAAAATGCCTTTAGTTTGGCTTGCCAATGAGTAACCTTCTTGTTTCATGCCTTTTAGATTGTTCTAGCATGAAAGAGAATTAGACCAAACTATAAGGGGTAAAAATTAAGACATCCATGTGCTCCTCTTAAACTCTTTTCCATACACTTGAGGTGAGGGACAAAAGCACTCCTCACTCTATTCAGGCTTGAATATTAAGAACATCATGGATAACCTTAGACTCACACTTTCAAAGTTTATTATCTTCAGCTGAAAAAGACCATATATTTAGTTTTTTTCTGAAAAAAAAAAAGAAAAACATGTTGTATATACTAATTGTCCCAGTTTAGGATATACACTTGTAGCTTAGCAATAACCAGGGATAGAAGTCCTATGACTGGTCCAACTTGTGGGATGCTCTCCTCTGTGGCTGGAGTTGAGGATTCATATAACTGAAAGACCTACAAGTACCACTGAAGAGTCTCAATGAAACCAGTCATATAATGATGGTAAAACCTGCTCATTAGACAAAAGTGTAGTTATTATTTCTTCCATTGTATGAACACAGAATCTTATAAATGAACTTGAGAAAATTCCAAGATCAATAAAAATTCTAAACAGAATCCTGAATGGATGACACATAATACATAATCCTACTTGACGTGGGAGGATACAAGGGCATGCATAACTGAAATGCATGGTCAAGGACAAGTACAGTTCAGATAAAAAACTACAGGAGATGATTTACTGAAGGTGCTAGACAAAGACATTGCTTTAACACCTTGATCACAAAACCCCTGTGGTTCTCACAATTGTACTTTACAATAGACTTCGACACTTGGAGAACTGACTCATAAGACTGAACCCCCCTGTCCACTTTATTACAGAGTAGTATTTTTCAAATTTTAGTCCTCCTAACCATCACCTGAGGGACAGGTTACAAAAATCTTTGGCCTTCCTTACAGAAATTCTGACAGAGTAAATATAGGATGAAACTCAGGAGTCAACATGTTAAATAAGCATGAGGTGATATTAAAAGATGGCCCATAAGCTGATAAAAATAAAAATAATCACATCAAAACACTTTTAAATTATTTGCCTTTGAATCAAGACACATTTCTAGCTTTCTAGAAATAAGTGCAGCTTATTTCTACTGCACTTCCCTTAATTTTCTATCTGTATAACCCAGTTTGGAAATCTCTTTATTTGTAGTCTCCATCAAAAGCCATCTAGCAACTTCTAGAACACCAGTAATGGTAAACTTGCTGTTCGTAGTCACAAAGTAATGTCTGACTCTTTCAGGACCCCACGGAGTGTAGCAGGCTCCTCTGTCCCTGGAATTCTCCAGGCAAGAATACTGGACTGGGTTGTCATGCCCTCCTCCAGGGGATCTTCCTGACCCAGCTGTTGAACCCACGTATCCTGCATCTCCTGCATTGCAGGCAGATTCTTTACCATCTGAGCCACCTGAGAAGCCCCTCTACTCTGACTCTTTGTTGTCGTTTGTTTAGTCACTAAGTTGTGTCCAACTCTTTGCAACCACATGGACTGTAGCCCAGCAGGCTCCTCTGTCCATGGGATTTCCCAAGCAAGAATACTGGAGTGGGTTGCCCTTTCCTTCTCGAAATGGGAAATTTACTGCATATAAAAGTTTATTGCAGAGTTAATATTAATTTATGCAATCTTGAGTCTGCAGTGCTTTTTAGCATTTTCTTTTCTAGTTTCCATATAAGATAAAGCACTGAGTTTGTGAGGAGATGCATATTTGGCCAGATTATTCTGTTCTAGGTAATACTGCCATGCTGATACAGAGTGTACCCAATACACTCTGGGGGGGGGGGTCTAACCATTTATTTGCATGCGGCTATGAAATTATGCCTGTGTGCTACATGTGTATGCTCAGCTGCATCTAACTCTTTCCAACCCCATGGACTGTAGTCCACCAGGCAGGAAAACTGGAGCATGTTGCCATTTCCTACTCCAGGGGATCTCCCCAGCCAGGGATCAAACCTACTTCTCTTATGTCTCCTGTACTGGGAGGAGGATTCTATACCACTGTCCTTTGAATGACCTTGACATAATTATCTAAATTCAATTGACCACAGATGAGGCAGTATTTTTTCTTGACTCTAAATTCTATTTCATTAACTGATATTTTTTAATCTCATGCTAGTACCATAGTGTCTTGGAAACTGTAGCTTTGACCTAAATTTTCAAATAGGAAAGTGTGAGTAATTCAACTCTGTTCTTTTTCAGGATGACTTTGGCTATTCTAGGCTTCTCAGTATGTGCAAAAAAGGCAGCTGGATTATTGATTGGGATTGCATTGATTCTGTAGATCAATATGTGGAGGATTTACATACTAACAGTACTGCCTTCTGATCCATGAACATGGGATGACTATTTGTTCAGGTATTCTTTAATTTCTTTCAACAATATTCTGTGATTTTTTAGAGTACAAGTTTGGGTCTTCTTTTGTTTAACTTATTTCTAAGTGTTTTATTAATTTTGATGCTTTTATAAATTGGACGAACATTAATTTTACTTTTGAATTGTTCATTGCTAGTGTATAAAAATACCATTGCTCTCTGTATATTGATTTGTATCCTGTAGTGTTAATGAACTTGTTTACTAGTTCTAATAGCTTTTTGTAGATTCTAAGTATTTTCTACATGCAAGATCATGTCATACATAGACTAATAGTTTTAGTTTATCCTTTTTGTGATATAATAAAAACATATTTAGACTTTGTCCCAGTTCCTGGCATAGTGCTCTTAAAACTTTTAGAATCTCTGGAGTGACAAGTAGTCTTTTATATGCTAATGAGATGACTAGTTGCTGAGGGATCTTAAATAGCTTCAGGTGGGGTCTGGTTACCAGAAAAATCAAGTCCTGATTAGAGGGTTGGAATTTCAGTCCCATTCCCTGATCTCCAAGCAGTATAGAGGTGCTGGAGGTTGAGTCAATCACCAAAGGCCAATGATTTAATTATAAATATAATGAAACTTCTAACAACCCCTAAATGATGGGGTTCTGGAGCTTCTGAGTTGTTAAACACTACAAGATGCTGAGAGTGTGGCACACCCAGAGTGTGCCCTTTTTCCCACAATTTGCCTGATGCATCTTTTCCATTTGACTATTTGAGTTGTATCTTTCATAATGAATAGTAATAGTAAGTAAAACATTTTCCTAAGTTCTGTGCACACCCATGCATGCTCAGTCATGTCCAACTCTTTTTGATCCCTGTGGACTGCAGCCCACCGGGCTCCGCTGTCCATGGAATTCTCCAGGCAATAATACTGGAGTGGGTTGTCGTTCCCCCCTCCACGGGATCTTCCTGACCCAGGGATCGAACCTGCATCTTTTACATCTCCTGAATTGGAAGGCGGATTCTTTACCATTAGGGCCACCTGGGAAGCCCTTAAGGTCTGTGCTATGTGCTTTGTTGCTCAGTCATGTCTGACTCTCTGCAACCCCACGGACTCTAGCCCACCAGGCTCCTTTGTCCGTGGGGACTCTCCAGGCAAGAATACTGGAGTGGGTTGCCATGCCCTCCTCCGGGGGACCTTCCCAACCCAGGGATCAAACCCAGGTCTCCCACTTTGCAGGTGGATTCTATACTGTCTGAGCCACCAGGTAAGTTCTGTAGGTTGTTCTAATAAATTAGCAAATCCAGGGAGGGGTCATGGGAACCCCTGACTTATATCTGGTCAGTCAGAATCATAAGAAGTAACCTAGGACTTGAGAAGGGAGTCTGAATTGGGAATAGTCTTGTGGGACTGAGCTCTTAACATATCCATGCTAACTCTGGCTAATCTGTATCAGAATTAAATTAAACTATAGAACACCCAATTTGGGTCTGGAGTGTTAGACAATTGGTTGGTATGGAAGAAAACATCATAAATTTGGTGTTAGAAGTTTTGCAGGTTAAAACAGCTCAGACTTTCCAATATGGATGCCTTTTATCACTTTTTCTTGCCTGAATGCCCTGAATATAACTACTAGTAGTGAGAACATACATCTTTGTCTTGTTCCTAAGTCATATTGTTCACTGTTTCTTATTCCTCGAAACACATTTCTCCTCCAGGTGTTTGTAGGATCAGCTTCTTCATACCTTTCAGATGTCAGCTCAAATATTCTTAATTGGAGAGAACCCATCCATTTCTAACATAATTTCCAGTCTCTGTTCAAATTCCAGTCATTTTCTATCCCATGCTCTTTTATAAATATGTGAAATTATTGTACTCAATTGCCCAATCCCCTTTCCACACTCTGTTGCTAGAATCTTAGATCAATGAGAGCTGATTCCTTCTCTAACTTGTTCAGTGTTGTGTCCTTCATGCTTATAACAGTATCTGACCCATGTTAAACATTAAATATTTGTTGAATAAATGAACAGATAAATAAATGAATTAATCAATCAATATGTTAGTATGTACTTGAAGTAGAACTTCTCAACCAGAATGACACAGAATATCAGATGGTCTAAAACGGGCATAGCTTATATGCTGATGCTCTTGGCAATGGCCCTCCCCATCCTAAAGGCCAGGTTTATCCATTTTTTTTTTCTAGGTAAATTGTACAAATAATATCTATGCATGCCATGTTAAAAAAAAAGTTTGGGAAAATTGGTAGAAATGAATTCATTTACTCTCTTTTTTTTCCCTCTTTAAAAAAAAAAAAAAAAAAAAAAGATGCCTTCATCTACCCAGATGGAAACGACAGAGAGGCTTACTACTGACTACAAGAAAGGAGCCCAAATAACCATTTCAAGGCAAGAATTAAATTTAATGCAACAAATGTTCCATGCCTGTAAAGAAAAGAAAGCATGTGTGGGCAGGTGCTGCGGTGGTGGTAGTGGAGGGGGTGGGGGTGACTGGCTGTGTTCATGCACTCAGTGAGCTGGTGTTCCAAAACACTCTGGCCTAAAACATGCGGACTTTGTACATGTGTATTCACTCCTGAATGACTCTTTGTGATCCCATGGACCATAGCCCGTCAGGCTCCTCTGTCCATGGGATTTCCCAGGCAAGAATGCTGGAGTGAGTTGCCATTTCCTTCTCCAGGGGATCTTCTGACCCATGGATTGAACCCATGTCTCTTTTGTCTCCTGCACTGGCAGGTGGATTCTTTACCAGTGTGCCATCCGGGAAGTCTGGAAACCTACCTACTCACCATTTAAAACTCAGCTAAAGCATCTCTTTGCTCAAGAAGTTTTCTCTGAACTTCTGAACCACATTAGGTCAAACAAATCCCACTACATTTTTAGTGCCCCTGCTCCCCAGTGCTCTGTAGTTTCTCCATCATTGTAATTACGGCATTTATAGAAATTATCTGTTTACATATCTATTTGTCCAACTAAACAGACAGTTCTATGAAAATGGAGGCCTTGTGTTTGTTCTCTTTGTTTCTGCAGGGGAACTAGCCCATTGTTTTCTTCTTAGTCCATCGATAGTCAATATTTATTGCTCTTTCTTAATGTTATGTTGGTATATAATCTGACTCTGGACTTTTTCAGAATTACTGAGGAAAATTAGATCATGTTCTTAATGACCATGGGAACGTTTGGCCTTGGCAGATAAAAGCAGCCAGGAAGTAGTGTGTGTACCTTATTCTCAGTGGTATACCCAGCAAAGCTAAAACCATGGAGAACTAATAAGCTGACCTTTGGAGAGTTGCCAAGATTTGGGGGTGGAGTAGGGTATTTTTGCACAAGCTAAAGAAAAATGTGTAAATGAGGCTATTCAGACCTATGGGTTAAAGTGGGATAGAGGCAGCAGATGACAGAAAGAGGAGTGATTTAATATGCTTGGCAAGGGCCCAGGAAAAAGTTTTCAAATCCAGGAAAAAACATATGGGGTAATATTGATATAAGCACATGTATAACAGCATCAAAGAAGGTAGATGGGCATTTATTTTGCCACTTTTGGGGACTAGCCACTAAGACTTCTTGTGCATTGTTTTCTCTTAGTATACCTACAATTTCTCTCTGTCTAGCTAGCTCTCTCTTTTTTGTCCCCCACCCTGTCACTCTGATCTCAGCTGCTTTGGGACTCTAGCCAAACACATTACTCTTTCTCAGCAAGAACTCTCTTTTCTCTGTTTAATGTTGTGATAACAGTGCCTTTGTGTTCATCGATCTCAACATGATATGTATCACATAACATAAGTAGTGGTCACCACGCACTGGGCCTAGTGGGTGAGGGGAACTGGATGGGGCAGAAAGTGGAATAAGACAGGGGAGAGTGATAAGAAAAAAAGTTAAAAAGACTAGATAACTCAATAGGCTGATTTAGGGGTAGGGGCAGCAATTTTATACAAGAACCCTGTGTTCTTATAGCAAATGGCTTGATGATGTGAACATGATAGGTCTGGTTATGTTCTCCAGTTTAGTCCCTTAGTTGTGTCTGACTCTTTGTGACCCCATGGACTGCAGCATGCTCAGCTTCCTTGTCCATCACCAACTCCCAGAGCTTGCTCAGACTCATGACCGTTGAGTCAGCAATGCCATCCAACAATCTCATTCTCTGTCAGGCCCTTCTCTGCCCACTTTCAATCCTTCCCAGCATCAGGGTCTTTTCAAATGAGTCAGTTCTTTGCATCAGGTGACCAAAGTATTGGAGTTTCAGGTTTAGTATCAGTCCTCCCAGTGAATATTCAGGACTGATTTCCTTTAGGATGGACTGGTTGGATCTCCTTGCAGTCCAAGGGTCTCTCGAGAGTCTTTTCCAATACCACAGTTCAGAAGCATCAGTTCTTTGGCACTCAGCTTTCTTTATAGTCCAACTCTCACATCCATACATGACTACTGGAAAAACAATAGCTTTGACTAGACGGACCTTTGTTGGCAACAAAACTTATGCCATTAGAGCATTTATTACGAGGTTTTTTGCATAGCACCTTGCAAAGTGCAAAGTAGATTTTAGAAATAGTCTCCTATATTTCCTAAGGCATTTGTTCTGCAAGCCTTTGGCTCCTCATCCATGACTACCCATGACCCAAGTCCAGCTTTCTTCTATTGTCTTTTCATTGCAGAAGTAGGCCTTCAGAACGTGTTCCTTCTGGCCCAAAGCTATTCGGGATGGCCATTTCCCATTTCCCTATTCATGACAAAGAGGTTATTATAGTTACAGGAAATCACAAAATTGCCCAAGTAGACAAAAAAATGTAGCTTCTCTGTCTATAACTTGTGACTTTCTAAGGAGTAACACCCTCTTACACACACACACACACACCTCCCTACTATATAACATGGAAATATCTCTTTAAGTTACAAGTATCTACTCAAATGGCTTAGACCAGTTTTTATTTTATTCCTTCACCCCCTCCCTGCTCTTCTCCAAGATGAATTTAAGATATATGGGGAAAGCAAACTTACCTGACTTGGGGACTACAAAGAAGAGATAAGCCCTATATTCTCATGGATAATGCCCTCCATTGTCCAGGAGCTTCGGTTTACCCTTAAGCATATTTCTCATTTCCCTGAACATGTAGTATCATGCTATTCCTGAATTCTAAAATCCTGGCATTTTGGTTCTCAGTGACCATTTCTAACTTAGTAATTGGTCTGCCCCTCTGTTTGCACAGGTGACTCAGACCCTTGAGTTAGAGATGGCACTCTGATACAGTCGATCTGCCCTGTAAGCACATAGTTTCAGGGCCACATCACCCCTAACTCTGTAGCCTTTTATTGTAGATTCTCTAGGAAGTATCCTTCCTTACTTTGTTGATACCCTATGAGGAAATTCCAGAGTTTTACATGCTTTCTGCACCATATGGGGACTGCAATTCTTGACCATATTGTACTGCAACCTTTTCTCTGTCACAGCCTCCCTCCAGACTGAGGTGTTACCAGTATGCAATGTATTGTCAGAGAAAATCATGGGGCTAAGCTTATCTGAATTTGGTATTCCTTTAAAATGATCTATGTGTTTCAGAATTACACCCTCTCTATCCCCAGATGTGGTACTGAAGATGTGAGACAAAGACCCGATGAATCATCTCTTTGTTCAAATTCTATCTTCTCCTTTTCTCCTACAATTCTACAGGACTAGAAGGGAATCGACTTTTTTCCTTAACAAACACTGCTTTTCAAGCTGATTGACTTCCTATTTTCATAATTAGAATATGAATATCCAAACTCTTTGTTTCTATTTTTGCCACAATTCTAACCACCTCCCCCAAACTTAAGAACAAACATGTATTTGAATGACTAGGAAGAAGGTTCTATAAATTGACAGAGTTAAGAAATATGATCTCTATACTATGTGTGAGTAGCTAACTTTATAAATGTTTTGACTGAAGACAAAGATAACATGTTGGAATGAGCACATACTGGTTGTGTTTATCTCTTCCCAACTCTGTTAAGTCAAGTTGTTAATTGGATATCAGCCATGTCTGTTGTATTTACACAATGGAAATTAACAAATGCCACATTGCTTCTTGATGAGTCTGGCTAATGGTTTGTCAATTTTATTTATCCTTTCAAAGAACCAGCTTTTGGCTTTGTTGATTTTTGCTATGGTCTCTTTTGTTTCTTTTGCATTTATTTCTGCCCTAATTTTTAAGATTTCTTTCCTTCTACTCACTCTGGGGTTCTCCAACTCTTCCTTTTCTAGTTGCTTTAGTTGTAGAGTTAGGTTGTTTATTTGACTTTTTCTTGTTTCTTGAGGTATGCCTGTATTGCTATGAATTTTCCTCTTAGGACTGCTTTTATAGTGTCCCACAGGTTTTGGGTTGGAGTATTACTCAGCCGTTAAAAAGAATTCATTTGAATCAGTTCTGATGAGATGGATGAAACTGGAGCCAATTATACAGAGTGAAGTAAGTCAGAAAGAAAAACACCAATACAGTATACTAACACATATATATGGAATTTAGGAAGATGGCAATGACGACCCTGTATGCAAGTCAGGAAAAAAGACACAGATGTGTATAACGGACTTTTGGTCTCAGAGGGAGAGGGAGAGGGTGGGATGATTTGGGAGAATGGGAATTCTAACATGTATACTATCATGTAAGAATTGAATCGCCAGTCCATGTCTGACGTAGGGTGCAGCATGCTTGGGGCTGGTGCATGGGGATGACCCAGAGAGATGTTGTGAGGAGGGAGGTGGGAGGGGGGGTCATGTTTGGGAACGTATGTAAGAATTAAAGATTTTTAAATTAAAAAATAAATAAATAAATAAAATAAAATAAAATTTTAAAAAAATGCCACAGATCAGGTTTTTTTTTTTTTTTAATTAAAGAGCTTCATTCAACATTTACCAGCATACCACTGTATTGGGTACACTGCAAAAACAAGTTTATATCCAGCTTTACCTTATGTAGACTAGTTACCAGTCAGAATGCTACGGCCAGGCAGCCTAGAGAGTCCCAGGTGTACCCTCCCCATCTCCTAAAGTCAAAGAATACTATATGCAAGTCCTCACTGCCAATGCCAGTTTGACAAAGGTAATGGCAAAGTCCACAGGTACACCAGGCTTCTGGTATAATAACATTGTGGAATTAGCAGTACCACCTCAGAAATGCAATAGTTTCTCCAAATTTGTCCCAACACTGGTATCAGGGGCCTTATGTCTTCACTAATCCTTCAAACAAATTCTGTTTTTTATCATTTAAAAGAGAAAGCCAGAATCAGAAAGAGTGCTACAGTTTGACATTGAAAAATAATGGCTACAGTGTATTTTTCCCAGCTATGTCAGGCCATAGTTTACATGATATTTTAAGGTCACTCCTGATATATGGCTAACAGCAAACAGTTTAAAGAGAGTTTTTAAAGGATTGTTGGGGTTTTGTAGAATACATAAAAAAAGCCCTAAATTTATACTTCATTTTTAATCTTATGTTTTTCCTCTGTTAAAAACTAAAATATCTTAGTGGTCATAGCCATGGGAGTGCTATGATATTAACAGCAGATTCTTCCTAAGTTTTCCAATTTTATTAGACTGTGTACTTAAGAAAGGTCAGTAGCAACAACAGGAAACAACATTGATCCAAGACCAAAATTAAAGACAGGATCATCTCAGAAGAAGATAAATGTTTTAGAGTATATTATATCTCCCTTATTTGATCAGTAAAGGTAAGGAAAATATTTATTCTGGAACATTGATTTTATTTTATCTTGGTTTGAGCATCTAAATTATTTCTAATGTGTTTCTTTTGGACATAGAGTATGAAATTGGAAAACCAGTTAGAATAACAATAAAAAAGAACAAACAAGCAAAGATTACTTGAACATGTATTGTTCAACTTATTATCCATGCAAATGGGGGAAGATAGTATACAGCCAACAGTAGTGATGTGATAAAAGAGGATCATGATATGGTTTCAGAGGGATACATCTGAACTCAAAAGCTATCATCCTACGTAGCCCCATATGATCCCATGTGTATGTGTGGGTATGCATGTTTTCAACACTTCATAGAAAAATATTTATTTCCTAAAATAAACAAATAGGAGCTATTCACAGTAGATCATAAAGGGCCAACAGTCAAAACGCTAAGTTCTCGTTTTAGCCAATTAATGTAACTGGAAATCTGTCATACACTTCAGCAAAGGACTGAGGTGCTTTGTCCAAAATCCAGTCATTTTTCTTCAATGGCATCTCTTTAGGACAGGGTTTCTCACCCTCTTCAGTGTTGACATTTCACATTGGATAATTCTTTGTTGTGTGAGGCTATGCTGTGTATTGTGGGATGTCTAGCAACATTCTTGGCCCCACCCACTAGATTGTATTATCATGCCCTCTTCTAGTTGTCACAACCAAAAATGTCTTTAGACACTGTCACCTGTCCCTTAGGGGCAAAATCTGCCCCAGTTGAGAATCACTGATTTAGTGGAAAAGAAAATAAATTCTTATATCACATTAAGGAGATAAAATAATTCCAAGTGGATTAAATATCTTGTATGCTCAAAAAATCATAACTACTAGAAAATATTTATTTTCACAATGTTTTTTAAAATGTAGCCTTTGGGAGTTAACTAATTGAAGATGTGTTCATAAGCAGGACATGACCTGCAAAACCTCTATGGGATAGGACTGTATGCAAATTTAAAACTTCTATAGGGTAACAGATGCTAAAAGTAAAGCTAGATTATAAATCACATGGTAGGTGAAAGTATTCATAACATATTATATATTCCCAAATATTAGATGAGGCTTATTTTGTTCACAGAAGCAATTACTGCTGAGAAAAGGAGAATCCATGTGTGTAAGGCTGAATATAGCTTTCTTCTATTATGAGTGTTTCTCAATACTTTATTTAAAAAAAACCCAAAATGTCATTTTGAGAATATACCAGAATGACCCTTATTCAGAGCTAATTTAAAATAATTATAGAGATCACCTGATATAACTTTCCAAAAGTAAAAAGGAAAAAAAAAATAGCATGAATGTATTAATTGCTGTGACTTAACTACCAAAACTGTTAAATACAATTAAAAAAAAAACCTCTTAAAAATTATATTGCAAAGCAAATATATGCTCTTGCTCTCTTTTCCATTTCTTTTTCCTTTCCCCTTATTTTATTTATTTACTCATTCACTTTATTTTTCTCTTTTAATGCTTTATTTTACTTATTTTTCTAATATAAATTTATTAATTTTAATTAGAGGCTAATTACTTTACAATATTGTAGTGGTTTTGCCATACATTGACATGGATCCACCACGGGTGTACATGTGTTCCCCATCCTAAACTGCCCTCCCACCTCCCATCCCATCCCATACCTCTGGGTCATCCCAGTGCACCAGCCCTGAGCACCCTCTCTCATGCATTGAACCTGGACTGGCGATCCATTTCACATATGATAATGTACATGTTTCAATGCCATTCTCACAAATCATCCCACCCTCACACTCTACCACAGAGTCCAAAAGACTATTCTATACATCTGTGTCTCTTTTGCTGTCTCGCATATAGGGTTATCGTTACCATCTTCCTAGATGCCATATATATGCATTAGTATACTGTATTGATATTTTTCTTTATGTCTTTCCTCACTCTGTATAATAGGCTCCAGTTTCATCCACCTCATTAGATCTGATTCAAATGTATTCTTTTTAATAGTTGAGTAATACTCCATTGTGTATATGTACCACAGATTTTGTCTGCTGATGGACATCTAGGTTGCTTCCATGTCCTGGCTATTATAAACAGTGCTGCAATGCACACTGGGGTACACATGTCTCTTTCAATTCTGGTTTCCTCAGTGCATAGGCCTAGCAGTGGGATTGCTGTGTCTTATGGCAGTTCTATTTCTATTTTAAGGAATCTCCACACTGTTCTCCATAGTGGCTGTACTAGTTTGCATTCCCACCAACAGTGTAAGAAGGTTCCCTTTTCTCCACACCCTCTCAAGCATTTAGTGCTTGTAGACTTTTGGATTGCAGCCATTCTGACTGGTGTGAAATGGTACCTCATTGTGGTTTTGATTTGGATTTCTCTGATAATGAGTGATGTTGAGCATCTTTTCATGTGTTTGTTAGCCATCTGTATGTCTTCCTGAGAAATGTCTGTGTAGTTCTTTGGCCCATTTCTTGATTGGGTCGTTTATTTTTCTGGAATTGAACTGCAGGAGTTGCTTGTATATTTTTGAGATTAATTCTTTGTCAGTTGCTTCATTTGCTATTATTTTCTCCCATTCTGAAGGCTGTCTTTTCACCTTGCTTATAGTTTCCTTCATTTGGCAAAAGCTTTTAAGTTTAATTAGGTCCCATTTGTTTATTTTTGCTTTTATTTCCAATACTCTGGGAGGTGGGTCATAGAGGATTCTGCTGTGATTTATGTCAGAGAGTGTTTTGCCTATGTTTTCCTCTAGAAGTTTTATAGTTTCTGGTCTTATGTTTAGATCTTTAATCCGTTTTGAGTTTATTTTTGTGTGTGGTGTTAAAAAGTGTTCTAGTTTCATTCTTTCTACAAGTGGTTGACCAGTTTTCCCAGCACCACTTGTTAAAGAGATTGTCTTTTCTCCATTGTATATTCTTGCCTCCTTTGTCAAAAATAAGATGTCCATAGATGCCTGGATTTATCTCTGGGCTTTCTATTTTGTTCCATTGGTCTATGTTTCTGTCTTTGTGCCAATACCATGCTGTCTTGATAACTGTAGCTTTATAGTAGAGCCTGTACTCATTTGCTTTAAATTTGAAGTATAATTGACATGTATACAGCCATGATGGAAGATGGTATGGAGATTCCTGTAAAAACTAGGAATAAAATCACGATATGACCCAGCAATCCCACCCCTAGGCATACACCCTGAAGAAACCACATTTGAAAAAGACATGTGTATCCCATTGTTCATTGCAGCACTATTTACGATAGCTAGAACATGGAACAACAGACTGGTTCCAAATAGGAAAAGGAGTCTGTCAAGGCGGTATATTGTCACCTTGCTTATTCAACTTATATGCTGAGTACATCATGAGAAACACTGGGCTGGAAGAAGCACAAGTTGGAATCAAGATTGCTGGGAGAAATATCAATAACCTCAGATATGCAGATGACACCACCTTTATGGCAGAAAGTGAAGAGGAACTAAAAAGTCTCTTGATGAAAGTGAAAATGGAGAATGAAACAGTTGGTTTAAATCTAAACATTCAGAAAATGAAGATCATGGCACCTGGTCCCATCACTTCATGGGAAATAGATGGGAAACAGTAGAAACAGTGTCAGACTTTGTTTTTGGGGGCTCTAGAATCACTGCAGATGGTGACTGCAGCCATGAAATTAAAAGACACTTACTCCTTGGAAGAAAAGTTATGACCAACCTAGATAGCATATTGAAAAGCAGAGACATTACTTTGCCAACAAAGGTCCATCTAGTCAAGGCTATGGTTTTTCCAGTGGTCATATATGGATGTGAGAGTTGGGCTGTAAAGAAAGCTGAGTGCCGAAGAATTGATGCTTTTGAACTGTGGTGTTAGAGAAGACTCTTGAGAGTCCCTTGGACTGCAAGGAGATCCAACTAGTCCATTCTGAAGGAGATCAACCCTGGGATTTCTTTGGAGGGAATGATGCTCAAGCTGAAACTCCAGTACTTTGGCCACCTCATGCGAAGAGTTGACTCATTGGAAAAGACTCTGATGCTGGGAGGGATTGGGGGCAGGAGGAGAAGGAGACAACAGATGATGAGATGGCTGGATGGCATCACTGACTCAATGGACGCTGGTCTGAGTGAACTCCAGGAGTTGGTGATGGACAGGGAGGCCTGGTGTGCTGCATTTCATGGGGTCTCAAGGAGTCGGACATGACTGAGCGACTGGACTGAACTGAACTGAACATGGAAGGAACCTAGATGTCCATTGAAATATTAATGGATAAAGAAGTTATGGTACATATGCACACCAGAATATTACTCAGCTATGAAAAGGAACACTTTTGAGTCAGTTCTAATGAGGTGGATGAACCTAGAACCTATTATAATGAGAGAAATAAGTCAGAAAGAGAAAGATAATTATATTCTAATGCATATATTTGGGATCTAGAAAAAATAGTACTGAAAAATTTATTTACAAAGCAGCAGTGGAGAAACAGACATAGAGAATGATTAGACTTATGGACATGGGGAGAGGGGAGGAGAGGGTCAGATGTATAGAAAGAGTTACACGGAAACGTACATTACCATGTTTAAGATAAATAACCAACAGGAATTTGCTGTATGGCTCAGGAAACTCAAATAGGGGTTCTGTATCAACCTAGAGGGGTGGGATGGGGTGGGAGATGGGAGAGAGGTAAAAAAGGGAGGGTATATATGTATACATATGGCTGATTCATGTTGAGGTTTGGCAGAAAGTGACAAAATTCTGTAAAGCAATTATTCTTTAATTAAAAAATAAATAATTTATTTAATGCAAAGAAAATATGATATGTTATCCTAACGTAAATAAAATGCTTGAGTACAAAAATACTAGTTTTAGGTGTAAAATACAGTGATTTGAAATTTATCTCATCAACATGATATAATTACCATCTGTCACCATTTAAAGTTATCACTGTATTATTGACTATATACCCTTTTCCATGTATTGATCTCCATGATTATTTTATGAGTGGAAATTTGTGCCACTTAATCCTCTTCACCTATTTCACTAACTCTTCTTACTCATCTCACTTCTGGCAAAAACCAGTGTGTTCTTTGTGTGTCTGAATCTATTTCTATTTAATTATGTTTATTTTTTTGATTTTTAGATTCCATATAGAAGTGAAATCATACAGTATTTGTCTTTCTCTCTGACATTTCACTTAGCACATTAGACTCTAGGTCCATCCATGTTGTTGTAAATGTCAAGATTTCATTCTTTTTTATAGTTAATTCATATTTCATGAATATAGGTTCCGTATTTTCTTTATCCATTCATCTACTGATAAGTACTTATGTTGCTTTTATACCTTCAGTTCAGTTCAGTTCAGTTCAGTTGCTCAGTCGTGTCCGAGTCTTTGTGACCCCATGGACTGCAGCACGCCATGCCTCTCTGTCCATCACCAACTCCCAGAGTTTACTCATACTCTTGTCCATTGAGTCAGTGATGTCATCCAACCATCTCATTTTCTGTCTTCCCCTTCTGCTCCCACCTTCAATATTTCCCAACATCAGGGTCTTTTCAAATAAGTCAGTTCTTCACATCAGGTGGCCAAAGTATTGGAGTTTCAGCTTCAGCATCAATCCTTCCAATGAATATTCAAGACTGATTTCCTTAGGATGGACACGTTGGATCTTCTTGTAGTCCAAAGGACTCTCAGGAGTCTTCTCCAACACCACAGTTCAAAAGCATCAATTCTTCAGTGCTCAGCTTTCTTTGTAGTCCAACTCTCACATCCATACATGACTACTGGAAAAACCATACCTTTGACTAGATGGACCTTTTTTATATCTTAGCTATCATAAGTAATGCTGTCATGAATGAAGGGTTGCATATATCTTTTTGATTTAGTGTTTTAATTTTCTCTGAATATATACCCAGGAGTGGAATTTCTGGACTGCAAAATTAGTGGTTCTAATTTTAATTTTTGGAGTATCCTCCATACCATTTTTCATAGTGGCTACACCAATTTACATTCCCAACAACAGTGTACAACATTCCCTTTTCTCCATATCCTTGCCAAAATTTGCTATTTGTAGACATTTTGATGATAGCCATTATGACAGATGTGAGGTGATAGCTCACTGTGGTTTTTATTTGCACTTCTATAATAATTAGTGATATTGAGCATCTTTTCATGTGCTTGTTTTCTAGTTTTCCCAACACCATTTATTGAAGAGGCTGTCTTTTCTACATTGTATATTCTTGCCTTTGTTTTAGATCAATTGGCTACATAAGTGTGGGTTAATTTGGGGGATCTCTACTCTGTTCAACTGATCTGTTTTTGTGTCCATACCATACAGTTTTGATTACTGTAGCTTTGTAGTATATTCTGCAATCAGGGAGCATATCTCCTAGCTTTATTCTTTCTCAAAATTGTTTTTGCTATTGGGGTCTTCTCTATTTCCATACAAATTGTGGAATTATTTCTTCTAGATCTGTGAAAAATATGATTGGTATTTTGATAGGGACAGCATTAAATCTATAGATTGTCTTGGATAGTACAGTCATTTTAACAATATGAATTATTTCAATCCATGTGCACAAGCTATCTTTCCATTTTTTATATTGTCTTCAGTTTCTTTAATTAGCATCTTATAGTTTTCTGAGTACATTTCTTCTATCTCCTCACATTTCTTCCCAGACATTTCATTCTTTTTGATGAAATTATAAATGGGATTGTTTTCTTAACATCTCTTTCTGATTATTGTTAGTATATAGAAATTCAAGATTTCTGTATATTAATTTTGTATCCTGTAACTTTACTGGATTCATTGATGAATTCTAATAGTTCTTTAGTGAGGACTTTAGGTTTTTCTATGTTTAGTATCATGTCATCTGCAAATAATGACATTTTTACTTCTTCCCTTATGGTTTGGGTGCCTTTCTTTCTTTCTTTCTTTTTCTTGTCTTATTTCTGTGACTAGGACTTCCAATACTATGTTAAATAGAAATGGCAACAATGGACATCCTTGTTAGTCCTGATCTTAGAGAAACCAGTTTTAGCTTTTCACCTTTGAGTAGCCGAGTATTGCATTAGCTCTGGGCTTATGTAGAGGCTGCCCATTGCTGCTGGCCCAGGACACCCTGGGTCTGATGCCAGCTTGCTGATGAATAAGGCTGGGTCTCAGGGTGGCTGGCTGCAGGTTCCAGAGCTGATGTGGCTCTGCTGGTGAGTAAGACCTAAATCCAGATTTACTGCTGGCCCATTGGTGGGTGGGGCTGGATTCAGGGCAGCTGTATGAGGGGTCCAAGGTGATTCAGAGCTAGTCCCCATGCACAGATGGTAGAGGCTCTGTCTAGGGCTAGTGCTAGCCTACTGGTGAGTGAGGCTGGATCCCAGGGTTTCTGACCATAGAACCCTGGGGGTCCTGGAGCTGGTGTTACCCTGATGGTGGTTGTGGCCAAGTCCCCATGCCAGTGGATACAGGGGCCATGAGGGTGTGTCTTAGGGCTAGTGCCAGCCCACAAGTGGATGGGGTCAGGTTCTGGGCCCTCTGTTTGCCAGGTCTGGGTTCAGGGGTATGCAGGAGTCTCAGGGGGACATATGGAAACTTGCCTGCTAATAGGTGGAGCTTTGTGCTGATCAACTGGTAGGTGGGGCCAGGACCTATTGCTAATTCAAAATGGCATTGGCCAGCACCAGTATCCTTGTAGTAGAATGTGCTTCCCAAAATAGATGCCACCAAAGTCTGTGTCCACAGGACATCAAAGTGCCTCCTACTTCTTTGGTCTGTCTCCTCCCTATTACTCTGAACATCTTCTTTCCTTTTTGTGTGGCACCATGACCAAATGTCCCCTTTTATAAGGATACCAATTATATTGGATTACAACCCACCCTAATAACCTCAGTTTAACTTGATTAACTCTATGAAGATCCTGTCTGCAAATAGGGTCACATTCTAAGCTACTGGATCTTAAGACCATTACTTATGAATTTAGGGGGGTGTAGGCACAATTGAACTTTAAGAGTACCCAACAATTTTTCCCTTTCTTTTGTTAATATAAAGTACATATCTTTCCTGTTATCTAAGAGTGATCATCTTATGATGTTCTAGACAAATGCCATCCTGCCATTTTAGTAGGATTTATCGTGTCCTTTCTTTTTTGTATTTTTATGTATTCCTTCCCAACTGGATTGTTTTCATTTTTATTTAAACATAGTCAATCTCCAGTGGCTAGGAAGATAAGAAAGAAGGTCCTTATTTAATTTGTTTTTTGTTTTTTTTTTTTTTTAGAAACTGAATTACTTTTTTATTCCTTTGCCACCGTTTAGGTCCAAGTTACTGGTAGTCTCTCACCTGCACCATTGAAATCCCCCCAACTGATCTCTGATCTGCAGTGTCCTATACATCCTAAAATAAGTTCTCCATGAGACATCTAGAGTGATTTTTCCAAAACATTGTTTTGATCAACTCTCTCCCCTGCTTTAAGCCCTAAAATAATTTCCCATTGCCTTTACAATGAAATTGCAACTCCTTAACATGACATATAAAGCTCCCTGCCCCCTGCTGCCATGATCTAGCTCTTGCAAACCCCTTCAGTTTCATTTCTCACCACTTCATTTACTTTACATTCTATGTGCCAGGCAAATTAAGCTCTTTCAGCTGCTGACTGTATCCATTTTTCTGTCTCCTCTTAAGGCCCCTGAACAAGCTGTTCTGTTTGGAATAGAAATCAAATATAAATCCTCCTCTTTTCACCTAACACCTATTCGTCTCTTGGATCTCAATGTCACCATTATATCCTCTGAGAAACATTTCCTCACTCCACAGACTTAATTTGGTTTCCTTGGTTATATGCTTTCCTATCACTCTATATGAGGACTTATCACACAGTTGTAAGTAACTATGTATTGGTGACATACTCAAGTGTCTGTCTCATCCACTTATCTCTAAACCATATGAGCTTAAGAAATGTGTCTGTATAATCGGCTCCAGTTTCATCCATCTCATCAGAACTGATTCAAATGAATTCTTTTTAACGGCTGAGTAATACTCCATTGTGTATATGTACCACAGCTTTCTTATCCATTCATCTGCTGATGGACATCTAGGTTGTTTCCATGTCCTGGCTATTATAAACAGTGCTGCGATGAACATTGGGGTACATGTGTCTCTTTCAATTCTGTTTGGGAATGCATGTAAGATTTAAAGATTTTAAAATTTAAAAAAAAAAAAACTAAAAAAAAAAAAAAAGAATAAAAAGGCAGAAAAAGAAAAAAAAAAAAAAAAGAAATGTGTCTGGCCTCATCACTATGTGCTCCAGTTCTTAAGTCTATTATCTAGCCCAGAAATTAAACTCAATGAATTGTTGTTGTTTAGTCAGTGAGTTGTATCCAACTCTTTTGTGACCCCATGGACTATAGCCTGCCAGGCTCCTCTGTCCATGGGATTTCCCAGGCAAGAATACTGGAATGGGTTGCCATTTCCTTCTCTAAAGAAGTTGATGAACACTTAATAAATATCACAACTGTAATTGCATAATATTAGATTTTTCTTTAAGCAGTTAGCCAAGTACAATACCTGATATAGATGTTTAATAAATAGCTCTTGAATGAATAATCAAATAAATATTACTCATAACAGTGATATTAAAAGGGAGGCATAATAAACAGAAATTTGGACAGCATATTTTAGGATAAAGAAACAGAGGAAAAAGATACCTGATGTTCAAAACTGTATTCCGTCATATGAGTTTCAAATACTAGCCCCCGGATTGCTTTTGCTCTTCTCAGTTTGTTCATGGGAGCTTTAGAACTCAGAAATGTCTAAATTTTGTGTAATCATATTTATAAATATTTTTCTGCTTAAGTTCAGGAACTGAATATTAATCAATTTTAAATTCTTCTTCCACAGAGAAATCTATATTCCAAATTTGGTAAGAAACTAAGACATTCCTTAAGAAATAAAACTTCTGTACTCTGATATTCCAGTTGACATGGGCTCCAGTTTCTATCAAACAGATAATTAAGAGGTCAGAAAATCAAGAGGATGTCTATCATTATCATTATTTTGTCCTCAGGACATTCTCATATCACTGGTACTTCCTGTTGTCTTCAAGCATTGTGCATATTGCCAAGCAGTAATCCCTTCAAAGCAGAGAACAGTGGAAGAAATCATGATGTTTTGTAACCCTTTCAGAAGTCAGAGCAGTGCTATGGATTAATGCCAAATATGAAGAAAACCTAGAATCAATCCGTGGGATACCTGACCAGTTGCAAAACACATTCACAAAGAAGCAGCAGCAGCTTTCACTAAATAATGATTCCTAGCATTCCTGAGTCAAAGCTGTTGTTTTAATTAATACAGATATATAAAGAAAATGAACAAGGCCAATACCTCCTTTTAAAATCTGCAAATCTGCTGCCAGCATAAAATTAAACTGCAGAACAAATTTAAATTTACATGCTGCTATTCCTTAGTACTGGGACACATTTAATTCACTTCTTTAACTATGTATCATGTCAACCCACTCCACTATTCTTCCCTGAAGAATCCCATGGACCTGGAAGGATACAGTCCTTAGGATCACAAGGAGTCATACACGACTGAAGTGACTCAGTACACATGCAGTTTATTTTTTATTTATAAATGATCTCATTTAAATTCATTAAATTCACCTATCTACACACACACACATATATATACTGGGAATAAAATCATGTAACGCTAGTATCCTTGGCATTCTATCCCTTCATTACAGCAAGTCAAGGCCAAGTTGGGACTTCAGTTCAGTTCAGTTCAGTTCAGTCGCTCAGTTGTGTCCAACTCTTTACGACCCCATGAATCGCAGCACACCAGGCTTCCCTGTCCATCACAAACTCTCAGAGTTTACTCAAACTCATGTCCATCGAGTTGGTGATGACATCAAGCCATCTCATCCTCTGTCATCCCCTTCTCCTCCTGCCCCCAATCCCTCCCAGCATCAGAATCTTTTCCAATGAGTCAACTCTTCACATGAGGTGGCCAAAGTACTGGAATTTCAGCTTTAGCATCATTCCTTCCAATGAACACCCAGGACTGATCTCCTTTAGAATGGACTTGTTGGATCTCCTTGCAGTCCAAGGGACTCTCAAGAGTCTTCTCCAACACCACAGTTCAAAAGCATCAATTCTTCAGTGCTCAGCTTTCTTCATAGTCCAAATCTTGCATCCATACATGACCACTAGAAAAACCATAGCCTTGACTAGATAGACCTTTGCTGGCAAAGGAATGTCTCTGCTTTTTAATATGCTATCTAGGTCATCATGAGAAATGCTGGACTGGAAGAAACTCAAGCTGGAATCAAGATTGCCAGGAGAAATATCAATAACCTCAGATATGCAGATGACACCACCCTTATGGCACAAAGTGAAGAAGAACTAAAAAGCCTCTTGATGAAAGTGAAAGAAGAGAGTGAAAAAGTTGGCTTAAAACTCAAATTCAGAAAATGAAGATCATGGCATCCGGTCCCATCACTTCATGGGAAATATATGGGGAAACAGTGGAAACAGTGTCAGACTTTATTTTTGGGGGCTCCAAAATCACTGCAGATGGTGATTGCAGCCATGAAATTAAAAGACACTTACTCCTTGGAAGAAAAGTTATGACCAACCTAGATGGTATATTCAAAATCAGAGACATTACTTTGCCGACTAAGGTCCGTCTAGTCAAGGCTATAGTTTTTCCAGTAGTCATGTATGGATGTGAGAGTTGGACTGTGAAGAAGGCTGAGCGCTGAAGAATTGATGCTTTTTAACTGTGGTGTTGGAGAAGACTCTTGAGAGTCCCTTGGACTGCAAGGAGATCCAACCAGTCCATTCTGAAGATCAACCCTAGGATTTCTTTGGAAGGAATGATGCTAAAGCTGAAACTCCAGTACTTGGCCACCTCATGTGAAGAGTTGACTCATTGGAAAAGACTTTGATGCTGGGAGGGATTGGGGGCAGGAGGAGAAGGGGATGACAGAAGATGAGATGGCTGGATGGCATCACTGACTGGATGGACATGAATCTGAGTGAACTCCGGGAGTTGGTGATGGACAGGGAGTCCTGGCGTTCTGCAATTCATGGGGTCGCAAAGAGTCGGACATGACTGAGCCACTGAACTGAACTGAACTGAGATTGGTCATAACTTTCCTTCCAAGGAGTAAGCATCTTTAATTTCATGGCTGCAATCACCATCTGCAGTGATTTTTCAGTCCAAATAAATAAAGTCTGACACTGTTTCCACTGTTCCGCCATCTATTACACAACCAGAATCATATTTGACCTCCATAGATAACCTTAATTCCATCAATAGGTGTTCAAAAGAGAGCCACACAGACTTGGAATAAATCTGCTTTTCCTCTGATGAAAGTGTTAGTCACTAAGTCATGTCTGACTCTTTGTGACCCCATGAACTGTAGCCTGTCAGACTCCTCCATCCATGGGATTCTCCACACAAGAATACTGCAGTAGGTTGCTCTTCCCTTTACCAGGGGATTTTCTTGACTCAGGGATCGAACTCAGGTCTCCTGCATTGCATGCAGATTCTTTACTGTCTGAGGGAAAAACCTTTTGTCCGATAGGTATACATTATGAGCTTTGTACAATGTGACTTTCTCACTTTCACTTGTAGGGGTCCAAAGACAGCCCCAGATACCCCTGCCTTGGAACCCACACTCTCCCCTGCCTTGAATCCACTCAGTCTCACTGAGTCCCTTATCTGTGTTTATATCAGTTACTGCAAGACCCTAGGCTAATATTACCCCTAATCAGTGAGAGTTGGACCATAAAGAGTGCTGAGAGCCAGAGAATTGATGCTTTTGAACTGTGGTGTTGGAGAAGACTCTTGAGAGTCCCTTGGACTGCAAGGACACCAAACCAGTCAATCCTAAAGGAATCAGTCCTGAATATTCATTGGAAGGACTGATGCTGAAGCTGAAACTCTAATACTTTGGCCATCTGATGCAGAGAACTGGCTCATTAGAAAAGACCCTGATCCTGGGAAAGATTGAAGGGAGGAAGAAAAGGGGATGACAGAGGCTGAGATGGCTGGATGGCATCGCTGACTCAATGGACAGGAGTTTGAGCAAGCTCCGGGAATTAGTAATGGACAGGGAAGTCTGGAGTGCTGCAGTCTATGGGGTCGCAAAGAGTTGGGCATGACTGAGTGACTGAACTAAACTGAATCTACACTAAATCTTTGCACATTTCTTATTTTTTCTTTCTTAACTCCTCCTTTACTTCTGAAAAACATCTACTGGTCCTCCTGCAGGGCATGGTCTGTCAGGCCCAAAATGTCTGACACAATCAGTTTCTCTGACTTTTTCCATCCTCCAAGGAAACTGCATTAGCCTTTTCAAGAAATGGCTGGTTCCTCTTCTATACCTAGCCCACTGCTGGGGTTGGAAGTAGAATATGTGTCCTCCTTGCTCCACTTCTCTGGTTCCTAAGAGATCATTCTATTGTTTAGCTCTATTAGCCCAGCTTTGAATTTGATGTTATACTATTGTGTTGCCTACCGCATCTTTTTGCTGCTGTCATCCAGTGTCTTACTCATTTTAGATGATTATTCCCTGATATGCTCTCTAGCACTACTCCTGCCTTAATTGGGCAACTTAAATATGCACGTAGAGAATTCTTCTAGACCCTTAGCTTTTAACTTCCTTTTCTCCAACAATGTTACCCACCAACCTACCACAATACCCTCCTCTATGATCATACCTGTGACCTGTGCTGTTGCATATGTTGGTCACTAGACACATGCGTGCAGCCCTGAAAAAGTGGCTAGTTCGAATTGAGATGTATTCAAAGTATAAAAAACACACTGGATTTCAAAAATTTAGTACAAGAATGTAAAACATCTCAATATTTTTATATTAATGTTTAAATAATAATACTGGGATATTTGCACTAAATACATATTTATATAAATGAAGGTAGTAGAAATTTGACAATTATGTATCTGACTCATATTTCTAATGAGCAGTTCTGTTGCAGATATCCCCATGACCAATAACTGCAAACCTTCTATGGTCTCAGTTTAACACTTGATCCTCTCTGACAACCATCCACTACCTTTCTAGCTTTGTCCCTCTTATATACCACCAGGACCTCTGATCCACTGATCCTATTACTTTCCCACTTTTTTTTTTTTTTCTTGGGCTGCACTGGGTCTTAGTTGCAACAGATGTAATTCTAGTTCCCCAGTCAGGCAAAGAACTCTGGCCCCCTCCATTAGGTCTGATAAATCCATGTACTTTTCTTCTAATCTATGTTTAGAGATGAATTTTCCTTTTTCCTATCTAAAACCATTTTTTTTTCATATGAAACAACTCCTATTTCTTCTCATTCCTTAATATATGGCTTCAGCCATTCCTCCATCCTTTTTTTTTTTAATATCAACAGTCTCCTTTCTTTTCCTAAGAGTATACAAATATACCATTTCTCACATACTACAACAAATCATTCTCTTTATCCCATTTTTTCACCAGCTTCTGCTCCAGTTCTCTGTTTCCATTTATAGAAAAATCACAAAAAATGATTGCTTATATCCATTGTCTCTATTTTACTTTCCCTCTAACTACTCTTAAGCTTACTTCAATAAAACGTTCCCCTCTCCATATACAACAACTATTTTGTCAAGATCATCAATAACCACCAACATTCACTTTTGGGTCCTTATGTTACTTGACCTATCACCATCATTTGACTCTGTTATTCATTTCCCGGTGACTTGATACAAATTCTGCACTTCTCTTTCAGGACTCTACACCTTGGTTTTCTTCCTATCTTACTCATTGCTCCTTTTTAGTCAGGTTGTCAACATGAAGTACCAGAAGGGTAATTTCTTGGTCTTTTTTTCCTTGCTACCTATACTTAATTCCTTTGTGATCTTATCAGTTTCCATGATTTAAATGCCATCTAAATGTTTGTGACCCCCAAATTCATAACAAATCTTCAGCCTAAATATCTTTTCTGAATTTCATAAACAATTCTCTAACTGCCAAACTGACATTTCCTTTTGGATGTCTAAGAAGCATCTCAAACTCAACATGTTCAAAGCTGAATTTGTTATCTTTCTTCAGCCAAAACCTATTCCGACTACTGTTTTATTATGAGTTGATGATGACTTCATCCTTTAGACTTCATCCTTTAGATTTCTCAGACCAATAATGCTGGTGTCATCCCCGAATCTTTTTATAAATCTTCCATCCCACATTCTGCCTTACTGGAAATCTTATTGCCTCCACTTTCAAAATGTGCAGAGAAGCAATACTTCTCAACACCTCCATTGTCTCCACACTGGTTTAAGCATCATCATTATTTGCTTGATTTACTACCCTATCCTAGTAACTAGCTCCCATGCCTCCACGCATCCCCGTGTAGTCCATTCTTTACAGAGAAATCAGACTGAGACTTTTAAAATACCTAGTATGTATTATGGAGAAGGCAATGGCACCCCACTCCAGTACTCTTGCCTGGAAAATCCCATGGGCGGAGGAGCCTGGTGGGCTGCAGTCCATGGGGTCGCGAAGAGTTGGACATGACTGAGTGACTTCACTTTCACTTTTATGCATTGGAGAAGGAAATGGCAACCCACTCCAGTGTTCTTGCCTAGAGAATCCCATGGAGGGGCCTGGTAGGCTGCCGTCTATGGGGTCGCACAGAGTCAGACACGACTGAAGGGACTTAGCAGCAGCAGCAGCAGTATGTATTATACAACTTTTCTACCCAAACTCCTTCAATGACTCCCCTGTTGATGCAGAGTGAAAACCAGCATTCTGATAATGACCTAGTGAGAACCTACATGTCAGAGTGCTTCCCTAACTCCATTACTTATTTCTCTGACTACATTTCCTACTCATTGTCCCCCCTTTTCACTCTGTTCCAGCCACACTGACCTCCTATTTGTTCCTTGAAAAATCCAGGTATTCACTACTCCAACAACTTTGTTGAAGCATATCTCAATCAGCTATAATACCTGATGTATAATAAACACAATAAATATAATTGTGTTATAAATACACACACACACACACACACACACACATATATATATATATATATATATATATATATATATATATATAGAGAGAGAGAGAGAGAGAGAGAGAGAGAGAGAGAGAGAGAGCGAGAGCTGAGTTAAAAGAAATTGCATTCTGAAAGTTTTTAAAGCCAGGAAAGAGCTTGGCTTTTCTAAAAGGGCATGTGGGAAGAGATGAAATTGTAGTAACAGATCCCTAATTTAAAGATTCTCTTAATTGGTTCTCATTGATTAGTAGAGATTTTGAAGTGACCTGGATGAAATTATTCCTGTCCCAGTGAACCATTTTTTAATCATTCAATTCCTACTATATTAGTTAACTATAGAACAAGGACTGTACTGCTTTTCCAATTAAATGAAGTCCAATATATAGTTTTATTTTGAAATTATTCTGGGAAATGCTTTAAAACTTTCACCTGTTTAAGACCGTGGGAACTTTCTTTAAATCTGCCCTTCCTCATTATACAGAATCTCGATGTCACTGACAGTTTTGGAAGAAAATAGGAGTGATTTCCTCCTTCTGTATAATAATAGCTACCACTTATTTAGCACTGTGTACCAGGCACTGTGTGCTCTTTTCTCTTATTATAACATCTACTTTTCTACCATAGCTCTATGACAGGTATTATCACTATAAACAGGTAATGGACAAAGAATCTAAAGCTCAGAGAGAATAAGTAACTTAAACAATCTAGATGGCGGAGGTGTGATTTGAATCCAACTCTAACTAGGACTGTTTTGTTCTTACAATGGACATTTTCATAAACTATTACAATTCAAAAACCTTTCCTTAAGCATACTTTCATGTATACGGGAAACAGAATTTATTTACATTAGAAGGAATCATCATATTTTGTAGCTTCCCTCTGTAGATCTTTCCTGGGCAGATAGCCACCTATCCTAATATTTGAAAATATTATCCAATGCATTTTTCTCTCTTGATAATGCCTTACTCCCCCGTGGTTCTTTCATCATTAAAATTAGACTTTGAGACCAAGGGTGTATGGAAGGAAGAACAAGAATGAACTCAAATAGAATAAAATGTCAAAATCTTTCTGCCCCTTGAAGATTTTACAGTTATTCAAATCCAACAGAATGAAAGATGCCTTCCTTTGATAATCTTAAGTCATGTAATATATGATAGATTCCTAGAACTTCCTTGCCAGTTATATCGTAAGAAATAGGAATTGTATTAGCCTAAATTCTACTATCAATTTTCAACATAATATGCTCCACTAGTGGTAGAATGAAATTTATGATGTTATCTGAAAAACAGAAGGAAATACTTATGAGCCTGGATAAGGTCATAAGGTCAAACCAAACCCTACCAAATTAACAGCCACTGAGGGTGTGTGAAAATCCAAATCAGATATAAATTATACAGTATATTTATTTTACTTAAGTGATTATCAAAAAAGGATAACCATTACATTGTGATCTAACTATTAGTTTCAATTTTGAAGTAATTGTGTAATACAATGATACAAATCTGAATGGAAATTGGTAACCTAGAGTTCTAGCTGTAGTTCTAACACAGGATATCAAATCAATCAAAATTCCCTGAATTTCAACTATTTCTAATTGATGGTGTAAAATCCCTGGTGGGAAAAATGACAATGCTCTTGAAACTTTTTGAAGGAAATATGCCTTATAAAAATATTGTCTTATATCAGTATTACTTATTAAAAATATTTGGTAATGTAGAATAATGTTAGATTTCAAGCTGTTAAATTTCAGAGCACTTTCTGAGAACTATAATCAATCAATATTTATTTTCAGGAAGAGTATTCATTAGTTACTAATCATTTAAAATGACAAAATCTTCCAAACAAAGTTTAAAAAAGCACATATACCAAGAGTTCTTTCATTTTCTCTTTTTACCGGTGGCATTACATGTAATATGTACGAATGTTGGGTAAAGAATTTTTTTCAGATGATGTCCTGTTAATCATAAACTGAATTCTAGTTCACTTTATAAACTCTATTTACAAAAATCTATTATTTTGAACAGCATGCTGCAGAATTAAGCATAATGGGATTAACTACTTTTCTGGGTGGCTATTGTAATTATTTCTCTTATATTCACTAGCTTGATACACCAGTGTTTTATTCCTCACCATTGCTGTCTCTTCAATGTATATTGGACATAAATTGGAGATCCAAGGATATGGGAACCCATGACCTGTACTGTCACTGGCCATATTGCTGAAATTTTATACCTGCTCTATCTTTGCACCAGAAGTGAGACATGACAGTTCTTACAGTCAATTGCCCAGAACTAGTTGTATGACCCTGCCTAAACTATTGAATGTTGAAAAGTATGTTAGATATTGAAAAGTATAGTATTGTATATGTCAAAAAGGAAACAGGAGCTGAACATAAGTGAACTCTGTGATGTCTATCACAGGCACATTTGACATATTACAAAATCAAAGTAATTTCTCCAACATTTAGTGTGTACATAACCTAAAGTATAGTCCGTACTACTGCTGAAACCACGAATGCTGCAACATCTCACACTCACTCATTCAACAAATTCTTATTATTCAACAGTTACTATGTGCCAGGAGTGGTGCTGTGCGATAGGGATACAGCAGTGGAAAAATACAATCCTTATCCTCATGGAACTTAAAGTATGGGACGTGAGAAAGTGAAAAAACCAGAACATGGGCCTATGAAAATTCTGAAGCAAAAAGGATGTGTATTTTCTGTTTAAATTTCAGAGTGCAAATTTATTGAGGAGAAAATTTTTGATGGCATCCACTAGATAAATTGACATTTCAGTAAACCATGCAAATGAAAGATGAGGTTAAAAGAAAAGAATTGAAAGTAGAATTAGATGAGGCAGGCAAGATTCAAAGATAGCTGAGGAACTTCTGGTTTAAAATGGTACTTGCCTAGCAGATTTGAGGCAGCCTCTCAAGTCTCTTTACTCAGATGCATATGAAAAGGCTCTAAAAATACATAAAAACCTCAAAACAATACTCAAGCATAAGATTAATGGGCAAAGAATCATTACACTTATAGGAATTTTCACCAACTATAAGGCAGATGGACTCAGCTTAGGACAAAAACAATAAAACCTACCCAAGTTTTACCTCATAAAATAGTATCTGCTTAATGTGCTTAGTAAAACATAGAAAGCTCTCCTTCCCTCCATGAATGACTGACCCTTGTTCAGAATCATGGTGTCTGTACAACCAGCACCTTAAGCCACAATCACTTTATTACACAGAAAAAAAATTGAGGCAATACGAATCGATCACACGAATCTAGCAGCCATGTAAAATGCAAGATCAAGATACACAAGTCTGAGTGCAGAAAAAAAGGATGGAGGAAAAATTATGGAGAACATAATAGACATGTGAAGTAGAGGACAGAAATATATCCTACAAATACTCTTTGTTACTAAACAAAAACCCAGGTTTCAGGCAAAATGGGAAGGAATTAACAAACAATAAATAAATACAATCCAAGTAGAACACTTTCTGAAGTCACAAAAATAAGCAATAAAAACAACAAAAGCAGAATATAGAGATTGAAATGTTTAATCAAGTTTCTGGCAAAATCAATGTGAAGGTTCTGCACATAAACAGAGCATGACATGAAGTTGAAACTGAAATGCTTCAGGAAAAATATAGGTTGCCCACAATTGGACATAAAGCACAGACATTCCACCTCAACAAGCTAGAGATATTTCTGAATAGTGTGAAGATAAAGCTTTGTGATCTAAGAATTAAATATATGATTCGTTTTTTTTCCATGACTGAGGGGGAAAATGTTTGGATAAATAAATGCTCGGAAATCATGTTCCTCATATACACACTGGAGAAAAGAAAAAACAAAAACTCAAAGATGTGCTATACCTGACCTAAATGTGAAACAACATTAAGAGTGCAAAAACTAAAAAAAAAAGAAAAAAGAAAAGAAAAAAATAGGGTTTACAAGGGGCTGACTGTAGCTCGAAAGCCAGAAAATAAGGAGGAAAGTCTAAACTGACGTAAATCTTTTTTTAAAAAGTTGGATATAAATGTTAAACATTATCCTCGATAATATAGATGGTTCCCAACTTATGGTGGTTTGACATGATTTTTCTAGTTTATGATGGTGTGAAAGTAAGATAAATTCAGTAGAAACCATACTTTGAATTCTGAATTTGATATTTTCCTGGACTAGTTATATGCAGTCAGATACTCTCTGTTATGCTGGACAGCGGTCCCACCTCAGCTGTCAGTCATTCATGAGATCATGAGCATGAACCACTCATATGCTTACAGCCATTCTGTACCACACAACAATTCTGTTGTTCAGAACTCTACCTGATAAGCATATTGCCATATTCCAATATGCCTTTCTCTGTTTTTAAGTGATTCAGACCTATCACTAGCACTTTACTCAGATGATCACTACATTCCTAAAGTGCCTTTTTTTTTTTTCTGGCTGTGAGACAACAAATATGTTTGCTTTTTTATCTACCATATGGACCTTGATTTGTTTTCTAGAGCTGCCATGTAAAATATCACAGCCTAGGTGGTTTAAACAACAAAAATTTATTTTCTCACAGTCTGGAACCTCGAAGCTTAAGATCAAAATATCATCGGGTTTGTTTTTTTCTGAGATCCTTCTCCCTGGCTTACAATTTGCCATTTTCTCACTGTATCCTTACGTAGTTTTCCTTATATTGGATTAGAGCCCATCCTAATGGCCTCATTTTAAAGCTGTTGTTGTTCCATTGCTGGGTTGTGTCCGACTCTTTGCAGCCCCGTGGTCTGCAGCACACCATTCTCCTCTGTCTTTCACTATCTCCAAGAGTTTGCTCAAATTCATGTCCATTGAGTCAGTGATGCTATCTAACCATCTCATCCTTTGTAGCCCCCTTCTTCTCCTGGCCTCAATCTTTCCCAGCATCAGGGTCTTTTCCAATGAGTCACCTCTTCACATCAGGTGGCCAAAGTATTAGAGCTTCAGCACTAGTCCTTCCACTTCTTAAAATGCCCTATCTCCAGAGTCACATTCTGAGGTACTCGAAGTTAAGGCTTCAACATTCACATAGTGGAGGGACACGAATCAGTCATCTTTCATGCCTATAGGTGCTAAAGAGCTTTAGAGTTCTTATTAATCTGCATTCATTCCTTAGATGACATCATCTAGTCCAATTACTTTAAAAAGCATCTGTATGCACATGATAACCCAAATGACATCTCTACCATGTGCCTCTCTCTGAAAGCCCAACTGCCTAATTTTTGTCAATGCCTGGATATTTAATAAAGAGTGCAAATTAATACAGCCAATGATAATTGAAGAAAAACACTAATATTGTGCTTGTGTGCATGGTAAATTGCCTCAGTTGTGTCCAACTCTGCAACCCTGTGGACTATAGCCTGCCAGGCTCCTCTGACCATGGGATTCTCCAGGCAAGAATACTGGAGTGGGTTGCCATTTCCTTCGCCAGGGGATCTTTCTGACCCAGGGATCAAACCCACATCTCTTATGTCTCCTGCACTGGCAGGTAGTTTCTTTACTACTAGTATCACCTGGGAAGCCAATATTGTGCTTACCATATGCCAATCACTTTTCAAAGACTATACATAAACTTATGAAGCAGTTAGCATTTTTTTCACTTTACATTTGAAAATACTGAAGCAACAGCTGGATATATAAATAACCAAATTCACACAGAAAATAATTAGCATCCCAGATTTGAACCAAGGGATATTGGTTCCAGAACCCACATACTTCACAGTACATCAAATCACCTCTTCTAATCAGCCTATGTTTTCATTATCTGGGTACATAAAGACTCCCTTTTATTAGAAGAGAAATGTCTTGAAGGAGTATTTACCCCCAATCCATCTCTAGAACAATATAAATTATAGAGAGAAAAGAACATCAGAATGAACACCTCCATTTTCTTTGCCCCCCCCACCCTCTACTAGGTTCTTAAACCATATTGTTGAATTACCTTAAGAGGAAGTTTATACAATATTTGGAAGTTAATGTTTATCAGTAGAAGCTGATGTTTATCAATTCCTACCTTTCTCCTCAATGCCCACTTTCTACAGAAACCTATACAATCTTAAAATAGAAGTATAATAAGCAATCTTCTTTGGACACAGTTTAAATATACTGATTCCCAACTGATTCTAACATGGAGAGCTAGAACTCAGGATCTATGTGATATCAGTGATCCCTTTTCTTTGTTGAAAGCACTGAAATTAGAGACATGTGAGGCCCTTTCTCTATCACTCTTCCTTTCTAAGAATCATGGCGTTATATAACTGCAGGCTTTCAAAATGTCATTCAATTCTTTATATACCCCACCTATAAGTTGTTTCTCTCCCACTTATAAGTTGTTTCCCTCCCACCTATAAGTTGTTTCCCAACTTCTCTGTTGCCTAGAATTCTCTTCTTCATACTCAAAGGGCCAGCTTTACTTACAATATTTTTATAATTATTGGCTATATTAATCAGTAACTTCAGCTGTTTATTCAAAGTTTACCTTCCCAGATGACCTTATCTAGTTTCAATCCAACTCCACCTCATGCTCTCAACACCAATATTTCTGATGTACCTTTCTGGTTTAATTTTTATTTCCCTGGTGGCTCAGAGGTTAAAGTGTCTACCTGCAATGCAGGAGACCTGTGTTTGATCCCTGGGTCAGGAAGTTCCCCTGCAGAAGGAAATGGCAACCCACTCCAGTATTCTTGCCTGGAGAATCCCAAGGATGTAGGAGCCTGGTGGGCTACAGTTCACGGGGTCGCAAAGCGTTGGACACGACTGGGCAACTTCACCCACTCACTCAAGTAATTATTATCCTCAAATGCATTAAATTGTTCTTACTTGTTTGTGGTTTGCTCCTCACACTTTAAAGTAAACCTCATGATGGCAATGCTTTTCATTTCCTCTGTTTCTACTGTATCAAGTGTTTAGTACATAGTTACTTAGTTAGTTACTTCAGTCACTCAGTCGTGTCTGACTCTTTATGACGCGAGGAATCACAGCATGCCAGGCCTCACTGTCCATCACCAACTCCCGGAGTTCACTCAAACTCATGTCCATAGAGTTGGTGATGACATCAAGCCATCTCATCCTATGTTGTCCCCTTCTCCTCCTGTCCCCAATCCCTCCCAGCATCAGAGTCTTTTCCAATGAGTCAACTCTTCTCATGAGGAGGCCAAAGTATTGGAATATCGGCTTTAGCATCAATCTTTCCAATGTACACCCAGGACTGATCTCTTTTAGGATGGACTGGTTGGACCTCCTTGCAGTCCAAGGGACTCTCAAGAGTCTTCTCCAACACCATAGTTCAAAAGCATCAATTCTTCAGTGCTCAGCTTTCTTCACAGTCCAACTCTCACCTTCATGCATGACTACTGGAGAAACCATAGCCTTGACTAGACAGACCTTTTCTGGCAAAGTAATATCTCTGCTTTTCAATATACTATCTAGGTTGGTCAAAATTTTCTTCCAAGGAGTAAGCATCTTTTAATTTCATGGCTGCAATCCCCGTCTGCAATGATTTTGAAGCCAAGAAAAATAAAGTCTGACTGTTTCCACTGTTTCCCCATCTATTTCCCATTAAGTGATGGGACCAGATGCCATGATCTTCGTTTTCTGAATGTTGAGCTTTAAGCCAACATTTTCACTCTCCTCTTTCACTTTCATCAAGAGACTGTTTACTTCCTCTTCACTTTCTGCCATAAGGGTGGTGTCATCTGCATATCTGAGGTTATTAATATTTCTCCTGGGAATCTTGATTCCAGCTTGTGCTTCTTCCAGCCCAGTGTTTCTCATGATACACTCAGCATATAAGTTAAATAAGCAGGGTGAGAATATACAGCCTTGATGTACTCCTTTTCCTGTTTGGAACCAGTCTGTTGTTCCATGTCCAGTTCTAACTGTTGCTTCCTGACCTGCATATAGGTTCCTCAAGAGGTGGCTCAGGTGGTCTGCTATTCCCATCTCTTTCAGAATTTTCCACAGTTTATTGTAATCCAAACAGTCAAAGGCTTTGGCATAGTCAATAAAACAGAAATAGATGTTTTTATGAAACTCTCTTGCTTTTTCGATGATCCAGCGGATGTTGGCAACTTGATCTCTGGTTTCTCTGCCTTTTCTAAAACCAGCTGGAACATCTGGAAGTTCACAGTTCACATATTGCTGAAACCTGGCTTGGAGAATTTTGAGCATTACTTTACTAGCATGTGAGATGAGTGCAATTGTGTGGTAGTTTGAACATTCTTTGGCATTGCCTTTCTTTGGGATTGGAATGAAAATTGATCTTTTCCACTCCTGTGGCCACTGTTGAGTTTTCCAAATTTGCTGGCATATTAAGTGCAGCACTTTCACAGCATCATCTTTCAGGATTTGAAACAGCTCAACTGAAATTCCATCACCTCCACTAGCTTTGTTCATAGTGATGCTTTCTAAGGCCCACTTGACTTCACATTCCAGGTTGTCTGGCTCTAGGTGAATAATCATACCATCGTGGTTATCTGAGTCATGAAAATCTTTTATCTACAGTTCTTCTGTGTATTCTTGCCACCTCTTCTTAATATCTTCTGCTTCTGTTAGGTTCAGACCATTTCTGTCCTTTATCGAGCCCATCTTTGCATGAAATGTTCCCTTGGTATCTCTAATTTTTTTGAAAAGATCTCTAGTCTTTCCCATTCTGTTGTTTTCCTCTATTTCTTTGCATTGATGGCTAAAGAAGGCTTTCTTATCTCTTCTTGCTATTCTTTGGAAATCTGCATTCAGATGTTTATATCTTTCCTTTTCTCCTTTTCTTTTTGCTTCTCTCCTTTTCACAGCTATTTGGAAGGCCTCCTCTGACAGCCATTTTGCTTTTTTGCATTTCTTTTCCATGTGGATGATCTTTATCCCTGTCTTCTGTGCAATGTCACAAACCTCCATCCATAGTTCATCAGGCACTCTGTCTATCAGATCTAGGCCCTTAAATCTATTTCTCACTTTCACTGTATAATCATAAGGAATTTGATTTATGGCATACCTGAATAGTCTAGTGGTTTTCCCTATTTTCTTCAATTTAAGTCTGAATTTGGCAATAAGGAGTTCATGATCTGAGCCACAGTCAGCTGCCAGTCTTGTTTTTGCCAACTGTATACAGCTTCTCCATCTTTGGCTACAAAGACTATAATCAATCTGATTTCAATGTTGACCATCTGGTGATGTCCATGTGTAGAGTCTTCTCTTATGTTGTTGGAAGAGGGTGTTTGCTATGACCAGTGCATTCTCTTGGCAAACTCTATTAGCCTTTGCCCTGCTTCATTCTGTACTCCAAGGCCAAATTTTCCTGTTACTCCAGGTGTTTCTTGACTTCCTTCTTTTGCATTCCAGTCCCCTATAATGAAAAGGACATCATTTTTAGGTGTTACTTCTAAAAGGTCTTGTAGGTCTTCATAGAACCGTTCAACTTCAGCTCCTTCATTGTTACTGGTCGGATCATAGGCTTGGATCAACCATGATATTGAATGGTTTGCCTTGGAAACACACAGAGATTATTCTGTCATTTTTGAGATTGCATCCAAGTACTGCATTTTGGACTCTTTTGTTGACATGATGGCTACTCCAGTTCTTCTAAGAGATTCCTGCCTACAGTAGTAGATATAATCATCATTTAAGTTAAATTCATCCATTCCAATCCATCTTAGTTCGCTGATTCCTAGAAGGTCAACGTTCACTCTTGCCATCTCCTGTTTGACCACTTCAAATTGGCCTTGATTCATGGACCTGACATTCCAGGTTCCTATGCAATATTGCTCTTTACAGCATTGGACCTTGCTTCTATCACCAGTCACATCCACAACTGGGTATTGTTTTTGCTTTGGCTCCATCCCTTCATTCTTTCTAGAGTTATTTCTCCACTGATCTCCAGTAGCATATTGGGCACCTACCGACCCAGGGAGTTCCTCTTTCAGTATTCTATCATTTTGTCTTTTCAAACTATTCATGGGGTTCTCAAGGCAAGAATACTGAAGTGGTTTGCCATTCCCTTCTCCAGTGTGCAGGAGGGCCTAGAGGAGCTACTCCATGTTTAAGGTCAGGAGGGATGGCCGTGAGGATATACCCCTCATCCAGTGTAAGGAGCAGCAACTGCACTTTTCTGGAGCAACTGTGAAGAGATACCCCACGTCCAAGTTAAGAGAAACCCAAGTAAGATGGTAGGTGTTATGAGAGGGCACCGGAGGACAGACACACGGAAACTATAATCACAGAAAACTAGCCAATCTGATCACATGGACCACAGCCTTGTCTAACTCAATGAAACTAAGCCATGACATGTGGGGCCACCCAAGATGGGCGTGTCATGGTGGAGAGGTCTAGTACATAACAAGTATGTAATTTGTTGAACTGAATATTGAATACATTTCTAGTTCATTCATTTATTCAACAAATATTTAGTAAGCATCTATTATACTCCAGACAATATTATAGGTATTGAGGATACAATGGAGAACAAGACTGATATTACTTCACTTAAACCACTTATATTTACATGTGCAAATAATCAGGTAAACAGACATTTACAGGATAATGCAATATAAGAACATGATAGGTAGCAGTAAACAAGTAACTGTGGAGGTGCATTAGGGGAGAATTTTATCTAGTCTATGGGATCAAGGGACACTTCTAAGAGCTGAAGATAGTAAAGAAGTTAATCACATGGATTTCTAACGTAGATCATATGAATTAGAGGTCAGTCAACTTTTATCTGTGAAGAGCCAGAGAGTAAATATCTTAAGCTGGTGAGTCACATATGGTCCCTCTCACAACTATTCAAATTTGCCTCCTAGCAAAAGCAGTCATAGACACTTCAGGGACAAATGGGCAGGGCTCTTTGCCAATAAAACTATAATTACAAAAACAGGTGGAAAGAAAAGCTGAATTTTGCTGACTTGGGAATGATGCTAAAGCTGAAACTCCAGTACTTTGGCCACCTCATGAGAAGAGTTGACTCATTGGAAAAGACTCTGATGCTGGGAGGGATTGGGGGCAGGAGGAGGAGGGGATGACTCAGGATGAAATGGCTGGATGGCATCACCGACTCGATGGATGTGAGTCTGAGTGAACTCCGGGAGTTGGTGATGGACAGGGAGGCCTGGACTGCTGCGATTCATGGGGTCGCAAAGAGTTGGACACAACTGAGCAACTGAACTGAACTGAACTGAATCTGAAACCCATGGATCCAAACTACTTTTTAATCAGTAGAAAACTTTTTAAAATACAAATTTTATGTGGAATACCAATAACTCATGAAACAAAAATGGAGTGGTTTTGATTGAAACTAGTGTTGGAATATAAAGACCTTTATCTTCCTTTCCAGGTGAATAGAGAAATAAGAGTAACTCCCAGCTACAGGATAACAATTATCCACTTCATTTTTTTCCTTGCTTGACTTCCTCCCCATCTCTTACACAAACAGTTGGGGCCAGTAAGGTTGTTCTCTATGAAATAATCAAACCTAGTGAATTTGATGTTCAAAAAGAGTAACCTGGATCAATTTACCAGGATATTAAAGATAATGATATGAATTGAGTTGTGCCCCTTAAACTTCATATGTTGAAGATCAAACCCCAAATGTGACAGTATTTGGAATACAGCCTGTGAGGAGATAGTTAAGATTAAATGAGGCCATGAGGGTTGGGCCCTGATTAGTATTCTTATAAGAAAAGACACATGTCCTTAAGAGACACTTAAAAGAAAGGCACATTAGTGTCCTTATAAGAAGACACACTTCTTTTAAGTTTCCTTATAAGAAGGGACACACATAGAAGAGACACTCTCTCTACCTGTGCATTCACCAAAAAAAAAAAAAAAAAAAAAAGGCCATGTAAGCACACAGCAAACTAGGATGAGTGGTCTCACAAGAAATCAACCATGCTGGCACCATGACCTCAGATTTCCATCATGTAGCACTTTGAGAAATAAATTTCCATCATTTAAGT
This sequence comes from Ovis aries, assembly GCF_016772045.2. Taxonomy (NCBI): domain Eukaryota; kingdom Metazoa; phylum Chordata; class Mammalia; order Artiodactyla; family Bovidae; genus Ovis; species Ovis aries. Next base: position 92,580,102 of record NC_056080.1, on the reverse strand, counting down.
CAACCAGTCTATAGTCTGGAGTTACACGAACCTAAGTAGACTAAGACAGACACTTCTCAAAGAAACACTGAGCTGGAGTTCTCTGTCATATTTCAATATCAAAGTCCATCTTTGACTTTTCACAAGTCTTTTTTGTCCAGCTGCTCCCTGAATACCAGAAATTCTTTTCAAGGCAGCACTTACTGTTTTTATTTTCTTGCTGAGTCATTCAATTAATCCAAATGGTTTCTGACTACTTACTGCTGCCCTAGCTTTGGAGGGGAGCTTGTGTAAAAATAAGCAGATGTTACTTCAGGGATCACCATTACTCATCCTGACGTCGTAGGAGGTATTCTTAGTTAAGGAAGTCACCCTTAAACTACTGCCTGTCCAACACGTCTCTCTTCCCTGGGCCCATGCTATTATTCTCTGGGGAAGGTGATATAATGAACAGGCAAGGCACATGTGTGACTGCTGGCTCTGACTGCAACACTAGCAAAGCTGAAAGCTAAGTAGAAGAATGTAGCAGAAGAGCTTGTTAACAGCCCAGAAGTCACACAGAGGATGCTGTGAGGACTGTCTGGGAGTTGTCAAAGACAGCTTGGTAAGTATGCAGAGCCTCTTGCTTGTCTTAACATTAGGGCTGCTGTGAATGATCCAGTTAATAATACTCTTGGGGAGTCTTTGATAAGCAGCCTGGGCTCTCTAAGGGTTACCTCCATTAAAGCTACAGAAACATTCTCAGCCAGATCTGAATGAGTGGGAGATGTCTTTTCTCTGTGATCTGAAAAGTGCTTATTAGAAAGTCATTCATCCAAGGTCCTCATGACACATAATTTCTTCACAAGACACATGGGATATGGGTAGCAACTTTTATGACAACATAGAAATCCAGCTTTCCCATCTCTGCTTGTCCTGTTCAGTGTAGGAATTGGAGACCCGTTGTCCTGGCCGATGCTGAGGAATGACTACAGGAAGATGCTTGGAAGGCATAATTGTGACCACCAACTCTCTTTATAATGGGGTCCTCAAACTGCTGAGGAATTAAAAAGTTGAAGGTGGCATAGAAGACCTGGTGGTAAGGTTATAACACAAAATGCTTACTAAAAATGATGAGAAATCACATGCCCAAGTAAGGTTTTTCCTTTTCAAGAAGCAGCCTCCTTGAAGTTCAGACTTCTGATACCAATGTTGGAAGTACACAGATAATTTTCTGGAATCCCTTTTGGAGATTAACTTATATTCTATTGAATATTCTCCATGTCAGACATATGTCCTTCTTAACTTTCAATTAGATTATTTGTAGCAACCAACATATAATTGGAGCGTTTTTTTCAATGAATTTGTCAGCTAAGCTAATTAATAATACTTTAGAACACAAAATCATATGAAACTGTAAAGTAATGAAACATTTACTACAGGATCAGAGAATTAACTTTGATGGGACTTGCCAAAGAGACATCCAAGAAAGTCTGGGGCAAAAGCAGTGTAACCAAGATGTATTTGACCTTGAGGTCTCGTCCAAGTAGTAGATCATGTTGGGGAGATTAGAAACAGCAAAATCTAATGACCGTTGAGGTCACAGTAGGGAATTTAGATTTATTCTGAATATAAGGGAAACTCTTGGCATGGTTTAAGCAGAGGAGTGGCCCACCATAGATTACTTTTATGCTCTGGTCAAAATGGATGAGAAGGGAGCTGAGTGATTCTGAGTCACACAGCTGTTGCCATTGCCTTGGTAAAATGTGGATGGTATTTGGGTTTGTGACAAGAGACTGAGAAAAGTGACTAGAATTAAGAGCTATGTAGGACATAAAACCAAGAGGTAACACAGGTTAGCATTTACAGGACTCTGGCTTATATGTCCTTCAGTATATACTTGTTTCATTATGCCAAAATGCAGATGCATTTGCTGATTAGCTGGCTTAACAGGGACTTCCCCTGTGGCTCAGCTCGTAAAGAATCTGCACACAATGCAGGAGACTTGGGTTTGATCCCAGGGTTGGGAAGATTCCCTGGGGAAGGGCAAGGCTACCCACTCTAGTATTCTGGCCTGGACAATTTCATAGACTATATATTCCATGGGGTCCCAAAGAGTTGGACACAACTGAGTGGCTTTCACTTTCACTTTGGCTTAACAGAAGGGTAAACCCAAGAGAATGGTTGAACTGCATAAACTGTTTATTTCTAGGATTAATGTACTTGTTTATACCCAGTGGTGATTTTAAAACAACTAGTGATTTTAAAACAGTGATTCCTAAAAGAATATGACTTAAGATATTCGTATCTGAGCACTGTAGTTATATCTGAATAGATGGAGCCCGTCATTCCTGATCATTTATGTGTGCAGTCAGATTCAAAGTGAGTTTCAGCTTCAATCTGAGCAGAGTGCTTTTTATAGTGATTGCTAATTTGGCAGGACTCACTTTTTGGTGGGAGTGGTTGATAAATTGTTTCTTTGAATGGAAATTGTCCTAATTAATTTCTCTGTGAATTATTCTTCCCTGGTATCAGCTGTTGCTGTGGCACTGATTCCTTCTCACTACGACACACTGACCTGTTATTAATTATTTCTAGTTAGAAATGCTAACGCTATCTCTTGGAACTTTGTTCTGGAAGAGGGAGCCCCAGTTGGAACACAAACCAGCCCAGATGAACATGTCATCTGCACTGGAAGATGTTTTGGAGAGGCCCCAGCAACACGGGTCTCATTGTCTATGGGGCAGACCCATATGCATCTGTACTCTGTCCACACTGGCCAGCTGCAGTGCCAGAATGAATCCTGTCTCTTCAGAAAGCCTCATACAGCCAGGCTGAGTTGCTGATTGGAAGGGTATTCTGAGAGATATCCTCCACAGCAAGGTCATTTCATATTAAGACAAAAATCAATTCTAAGCCTGAAAGGACCTTCACAGGGAAACCCACTTGTGAGATTTCAGCTGAGTGCTACCTCAAAGATGACAAAACTCTTGTTTGAGTTCATGGGGAAAGGAAATGAGGTGAGATAGTCACTTGGAACCGGATAACAGAGCAAGTGGTTATTATTGCTGTTGTATAGATATCTATTTCATTATCAGTATAAAGAAACTATCTGTGGCAGAAAAAAAAGTATGTTTTGGGCCCACTCTTGCCTCTTCCTTGACATGCAAGAATACATTTCCCCAGTTTCCAAGGAGTTTGTGGGGACCATTTGACTGAGTTCTGGTTAGTGGGAATAGGTGCAGAGGTGATGAGATGTTTCTACTGTGATACAAATAAGAGTGAAGGTGTCCTTCTCTAGGCTGTCTCTCTCACAACTTTAGGCAAAAATGGTAACAAAGCACTCAGTGATGACGGTAGTGCAAAATGGTCATGCAAAGGTGCCTCAGTCACGAATTAAAAGTGAACCATTGAACGATGGTGTGAGAAACATCTCTTTGAACCACTGATATTTTGGGGGGTCTGTTTTTTATCTTAGCATATCCTGGATAAAACAGTACCTTTAAATAATCATAATGCTATTAGTAGCACCATGTGTAGACCACACAATTATGTGTACACATTGTGCTGAGCACTTGACAAAAGATATCTCATACTATCTTCACACACAGAATTTTCCAGGTCAGTATTACACTCTGCATTCCATAAGTTAAAAAACAGACAAATAAAAGTATTGGTTCAAGGTCTCACATCTAGTAAGCATGTCACAATCTACTTGCCTGGTTCTAAATATCATTTTCATTATACTACAGTTGGCCCTGAGTGCTTATATTTCAACTGGTTGGTTGCTACCAAATTTTACAGGTATTTTTGCACTGTTGGAACTTCTAATGGTAAGGATTCTCACAGTTTTAGGAAAATGATGGGAATAATTTGAAACAAATTAATGGGTTAAAAAATACTGATCCAAATATAAAGGAACATAGAACCATATATCTTTCCAATATAAATGCCACTAAAATCCATTTCAGAAACCTATGATCAAGATCAAAATTCTGGATGGTTCCCTCAGCTATTTTCATCTTAAAAACCACAGCAGCCCAAAGCAGCTGTTCTCAACAGACTGAAGATCCAGCAGACCACTTAATTTCTAGGAAGGCATCATAGAGGCACGTGGTTGTCAAATTAGCTTTCTGTTCTTCTCACATAGATGAGATGTGTACAAGCAGTACACTAAGTTGAAATGGATTTTTTAAAATTCACATTTTTCAGAAAGGGCTATTTTTTAATTTAGATAACATTTAGTATTCACAATGGTCATCACCTATAGAAGATATTAATTTTTCAGCCTGTTTTAAGAGAAAGCTCATGGAGGGGGTGAGTAGTTAATAAAATGTATCATGGCATCTGGTCCCATCAATTCATGGCACATAGATGAGGAAACAGTGGAAACAGTGTCAGACTTTATTTTTGGGGGCTCCAAAATTACTGCAGATGGTGACTGCAGCCATGAAATTAAAAGACACTCCTTGGAAGAAAAGTTATGACCAACCTAGATAGCATATTGAAAAGCAGAGACATTACTTTGCCAACTAAGGTCCGTCTAGTCAAGGCTATGGTTTTTCCAGTAGTCATGTATGGATGTGAGAGTTGGACTGTGAAGAAAGCTGAACACTGAAGAATTGATGCTTTTGAACTGTAATGTTGGAGAAGACTCTTGCGAGTCCCTTGGACTGCAAGGAGATCCAACAAGTCCATTTTGAAGGAGATCAACCCTGGGATTTCTTTGGAAGGAATGATGCTAAAGCTGAAACTCCAGTACTTTGGCCACCTCACGCGAAGAGTTGACTCATTGGAAAAGACTTTGATGCTGGGAGGGATTGGGGGCAGGAAGAGAAGGGGACGACCGAGGATGAGATGGCTGGATGGCATCACGGACTTGGTGGACGTGAGTCTGAGTGAACTCCGGGAGTTGGTGATGGACAAGGAGGCCTGGCGTGCTGCGATTCATGAAGTCTCAAAGAGTTGGACACAACTGAGCAACTGAACTGAACTGAATCTAACTAGAATGTTACCTTAAACTGTGTAGGTAACATCTAAAGAGATTTGTTTTTATACAAAGTGTGAATATAAACTAATAAAATAGAATTTCTTGTATGGTTTCTCCAATCTGTTTTAGAAATCACTTCCCATACTAGAGTTCCTAAGGCACTTTGAGCAATGGCACCGTCAATGGAGTGTACGTGTATTCTCCCAGAGGGGACTACCTAGAAGGACAGCACTCATTTAAATGTATAAATTCTAGTTTGTTTGCTTTAAAAATGTCCAATTATTTTTATTCATGCCTCATCTGTGCTCTTATATATCTTTATAATGCCTATCTGCAGATTTTTCTTAAAATATATGTAGTGTTGGAAAAATGCCTTTGAAAGATCAGGTTGGAGATAGTCTTTTCCAATTAATGGAATGCAGAATATTAAAAGTTCCTGCTTATTAGAAGTGTATAAGTAGGATTCATGCTGAGTGCTGGCAGGCTGATATAATGGAAAAAATGTTTATTTCAGGACTCAGCCACCTTGGTTCTAGAATTGGTTTGGCCATGTAATATTAAGAAAATATGAATATACCACTTAATAATGTCATTCATTCATCCACTCTTCATTCACTCATTCATTCATTCACTCACCATCCTCTTTATTTAAGAACGTGAAATCCTTACTAGGCTCCAGTCACCTTGGAAGTTATAAAAATTGGTAAAATGTAGTTCCTTCCTCAAAAGTGTTTTCAGTTAAATAGATAAAATTCCCAACTTTTTAAACTGAAACAAACTTGCCCTATTTACCTCAACAGTGTATTGCGAGAATTTCATGAAAGGGCTTATTTAAAACTTTTATGAATTTGCTAAGCTGTTATAGACATATACATCTATTAAAATGATATCCTCTATAAAAACATATATGGCATTGAAATGGTTACATTGATATAATTTTTTTTCCCTTAAATGGGCATTTTGTTAACTTCACTCAAAGTACCTGGCAGCATTGAGGTGGGACAATAGGAAGGCAGAAATCAAGATTTGAAACAGAGGCTGTGGGTGAAAAGATAGGATTGGGATTGAGAGGGAGTCACACTGAAGTCTAGAAGAGGAGTGCTGTGACCATCAGGAGGCTCTGAATTTATGAAGGTGGCCCCTAGGTAGGAATATGAGAGAAGTGGGAGTGAAAGGAAAGGAAGATGGAGTGGATTTAAAGAGTGTGAATGGTACAGTTTTTATTCTCTGTCCTTTCTCAAAGATAAATAGAAATCATACTTAACATGAAGGAGCATACTTTAGTTCCTCTCTGTCTTAAGGATTACTCAGTTGCAAAAAAATATTAGGAACAGAAATCTACCCCAAGGAGAGCTAAGGGAAAAAAAAAGACAGATTTATTAAAGGATATAGGTAATCTCATAGACATCAATTCAGGAAATAAAGTTGGAATTCCCAGAAAATAGAAAATGATCAGGCTATTTCTTTCCAGCATTTTTCCTTCCCATACCCTGTCCTTATCTCTTCCCCATCTCCCTACAACATCCCCCCCCCCCATCCTCTACTTATACTGAGGCTCAGTTCAGTTCACTTCAGTCATTCAGTCGTGTCCGACTCTTTGCGACCCCATGAATTGCAGCACTCCAGGCCTCCCTGTCCATCACCATCTCCCGGAGTTCACTCAGACTCATGTCCATTGAGTCTGTGATACCATCCAGCCATCTCATCCTCGGTCATACCATTCTCCTCCTGCCCCCAATCCCTCCCAGCATCAGAGTCTTTTCCAATGAGTCAACTCTTCGCATGAGGTGGCCAAAGTACTGGAGCTTCAGCTTTAGCATCACTCCTTCCAAAGAAATCCTAGGGTTGATCTCCTACAGAATGGACTGGTTGGATCTCCTTGCAGTCCAAAGGACTCTCAAGAGTCTTCTCCAACACCACAGTTCAAAAGCATCAATTCTTCGGCGCTCAGCCTTCTTCACAGTCCAGCTCTCACATCCATACATGACCACAGGAAAAACCATAGCCTTGATTAGACAGACCTTAGTCAGCAAAGTAATATCTCTGCTTTTGAATATGCTATCTAGGTTGGTCATAACTTTTCTTCCAAGGAGTAAGCATCTTTTAATTTCATGGCTGCAGTCACCATCTGCAGTGATTTTGGAGCCCAGAAAAATAAAGTCTGACACTGTTTCTACTGTTTTCCCATCTATTTCTCATGAAGTGATGGGACCAGATGCCATGATCTGAGTTTTCTGAATGTTGAGCTTTAAGCCAACATTTTCACTCTCTTCTTTCACTTTCATCAAGAGGCTTTTTAGTTCTTCACTTTCTGCCATAGGGTGGTGTCATCTGCATATCTGAGGTTATTGATGTTTCTCCTGGCAATCTTAATTCCAGCTTGTGTTTCTTCCAGCCCACCGTTTCTCATGATGTACTCTGGATATAAGTTAAATGAGCAGGGTGACAATATACAGCCTTGATGTACTCCTTTTCCTATTTGGAACCAGTCTGTTGTTCCATGTCCAGTTCTAACTGTTGCTTCCTGGCCAGCATACAGATTTCTCAAGAGGCAGGTTACGTGGTCTGGAACAGATGAGGGAATGGAAGTACATAGAGATTAAGTCCCTTCAGTAAAAGAGATTCCCATCTCTTACATGGTGTCTATTTGTGCTCCTTTCCCCATATCAGTCTTGTCCTTTCCTCTCCGTAGACTGCTTTACTTGTTTGCTCATGTCTGTTCCCAAGTCTGTGAGCTTTCCTCCATTGTTGAGAGCCTGGATTCTAGAGCCAAGATGCTTGGTTGAAATCTTGAATCTGTTGTTTTAATCTGTGTCACTTTTACTGAAGGGACTTAATCTCTATGTACTTCCATTCCCTCATCTGTAAAATGGAGGTGATGAATAATATCTCCCTTCTACTGAGTTGAGGTGAAGATGAATTCCAGTTGACCCTTGAACAACATGGATTTGAACTGTGCAGGTCCACTCATATGGCAGATATTTTTCAATAGTAAAACTATACTACTAACATGAACTGTAGCATACACTTGGTAAATCCAAGGATGCAGAACTGCACCAAATACAGAGGAAGGGAGGATAGGGAGAGCAGACTGTGAAGTTATAGGCAGGTTTTCAATCGCAAGGGAGTGGACACCCTAACCTCCAATGTTGTTTAAGAGTTAACTATATACTGATTTATTTAAAAATACTTAAAAGACTGCCAGACTCCTAATAATCACTTTAGACAATCACCTAGTCAGTCAGCCTCCCCACAGATAACTCACTCAGGGTCTTTGGCGAATTCCAGCTTTCTGAAGAAGAGACAATTTCTTCAGTTCTGACACAACCTTGATTTTTGAGCTTGACCAACTCCTTTCCATGTTAGGCATTTTTGTTTCCTTTGGGAAGGCTGGATTGGATACATTCCAACAATCCCTGATAGTCTCAAGATTTTGTGACTCTATAAAATGGTTATCATTTATTTGACAAACACAGACATGTATTATATCTCATTTACTGTGTAGTTCCTTTATAAACATTATGCAGCAAACAGCTAAGTTCCAAGAGTAAAGGTAAATCTAAATCACAACAGATACAGATATATTCTTAAGGTCCCCCACTCCATGCTACGTTTCTGTACGGCTCTAAAACATGAGGCATTAATTTGGCACACCAAACACACCCTATAATAAATATGCATTTGCTTAGAAACCGAAACAGTTTAAATAGGAACTGGTTGGAAGTACTAAAATGGAAAAGGAAATTAGCAAGAATAAGTGAGAGAGGAAAAAACATTGACAATCTGCATGGCTTTCCGTAGGCTCCATTAGGAGAGCAGAATCTGGCCATGTGGTGATATTATTCAATGAGCTGATGAGATTAGTAGAGAGGGGAATAAGTATAAATAAACAGTACTGTTTTTCACTTTGCACTGTTTTGTTTCCAAAAGGGAAACATTCCTTCTCAGTAACACCCTTTCTTGCTCTACATGTAATACTAAACATATTACTCACCTTGGCAAGCTGGGAAGCAGCATACCAATTAATAAACTGATTAGTGCAAGACCCCACAGTGGTGGGAATTTCTGAGCTTCCAGACTGAAAGCTTTGCCAGTTAATCAAAGGAGATGTTTTCCCAGCTAAAACTAACAGAAGATCCTTTCTCCAAATAAAGCTTCTAGCTCCACAGAGAAACGAAATCTGCTCATCTAGGCATTTGGAGGATGTGTATGTCTGTGCATGCGTGTGTGCACATGTGTGTGTGTAGGGGTAGTTGTGTATTCTGAGTGCTTTCAAAAGTGTTATAAGCTAGAAAGCTTAAAAATATTTGAATTTTCTACAATGCTCTCATTGTGAGAAACTGATGTTTAACTGTGCTATTTTTTTTTTTTTGCATTTAGTTACTGTGATTAGTTGTTATCTTTTCCAAATGAAACAGAACTCTAAACACATGTATACAAGAGTTCATTAAAAAGTCATGGTTAATGGCTATATTAAAAGGGAATTTGTTGCAACCATTTCAAAAATCTCAGTCTAGTTGTGTCTCCTAAATATGTATATAGTATAATCACCGATCACATATTAAGTTTACTGTGTTAAAGTATGTGTGAAGAGCGACTGCTTTGTGGGTACAGAGTTTCCTCTTGGAGGGATAAAAATGGTTGGAACTAGATAAAATGGTAGCTGCACACCATTGTGAATATACGAAATGCTACTGAATTGTATACTGTAAAATGGTTAATTTCTCTTGCACCTTAATAAAACCAAAAGTGTAATTGGACAGTTTTAAGATGTCAACACTTTCTGTTTTGAGTATAATGAATCTAAAGTTTGCAGTTCTTAATGAAATGTAAAAATATCACTCTTTTGGTTACTCTGAAAACTGTATCTTGTCCTTGATGAACATCTGCCTACAAAGCACACTTTAAAATGTGCTCTCTATAATGTTGCTAATGTCATGGAGCAACTTCCTTTGAAATTGGCATCCAAATACATGCAGGATATCTTGTTCCAAACCTCATCTCTTAATGATTTGTTTGGTGATGGATGCTAGCTTAATCCAGCAGTGCAGGAACAATTCTAGACAGTATATTAGACTCAATGTACTAATTCTGTGACTGACTAGTAGTAAAGGCCAGAACAAGTCCTCTTTTGTTCAGTCACTAAGCTGTGTCCAACTATTTAAGGTGCCATGGACTGCCACATGCCAGACTTCCCTGTGTCCTTCACAGAACAAGTCCTATTCCTTTTCTAATACCCAATTGCCTTATTTGTGTGATAAGGAAGTACACTAGATGATTTCAAGAGCTTTCCTTTTTCTAAAATGAGGGGATTCTGTGGTATCTATGAACAGATTTTTAATAACAAGTATTAGAGTACACTTACTGTAAATATTGACTAGCTGTTTGATACAGGGCTTTGGGTCCTAATTAATCAAAAGGCATGGTTTCTACTCTTGTTGATTTCAGACTGCTTTTGCAGAACTAAAGTAAACTTCTGGGTTGTTTTCGAAACTACAGTGCTATGCATGGTTTTAAGAGATAAAGATGAATGCTGACTACAGGCATGGATCCTAGAGGGTCTGGACCTTGAGCAAGAATTGGGATGAAACAGAAGTAAGTGATGGAGGCAAGACTTTATCCTTGGTCAACATAATGCAACAGGCTACCCACCTAAGACATTCTCTCTTGTGTTCTTTCAGTCAATCATTCATTCAGTTTAGAAATATATTCAGAATTCACTATGTGTCAGATACCAAGATAACCTCTGAGACAGAACAATATGTAGGACACAAGTGATCCTGTCATGATGGAACACACAGTCTACTGGAGGGGATGGAAAGTAATAAATAACTATAAAAATGAAAAATGAAAAGTAGAGAGATGTGTTGTGAAGAAACGCTAGGGGGTATCAGGAGATAATAACAGTGCTTATTTCATTTACATCTGGAGTTCTTGAGGACTTTCTTAAACAAAGTATATTTATGTAGATATATGAAGAATAGATGCGAGATATAAGGAAGCCAGGGAAGAAAGTAGTGGGGAAAATGTTCCAGGAAGAAAGAACAGCATGGATAAAAGCATTGGAACAGATTATTCACTCCTTTGAGAAAAAGAAAAGCAGTGTAGCTCAAGTGCAAACACCTAGGAAACTAGTAAATAAGAATAAATACGGAGTTGTTCACATGAATATTGTGAGGCTACTTTTCATTCTAATATGCTGATAGATATGAAATAAATAGAAGTATATACCACATTCATGGATTAAAAATCCCAATGCCTAAATTCTCACGAACTTCAATAAAATTTCAATAAGAATCCTAGCAAAGTGTGTGTGTGAGGAAAACAACACTGTTCATTTTAGAACTCTTTATCATAGTTAAAAATTGGAAATAGATTGAATGCTTATCAATATGGAACTAGGTTAATAATTTGCTGCATATAATAGAATACTATACAGCTGTGAAAATAGAAGAATTGCAATGTATTTCAACACAGATGAATATCATTAACATACTGAGCTTTATACTAATAAAGCAAGATGGCAGAATACAAGGACATGTGCTCATCTTCTGTGAGAACACCAGAATCACAAATAGCTGCTAAACAACCATAGACAGGAGAGTGTTAGAACCCACCAAGGGCAAAGGAGAAGCCCCAACAAGACGGTAGGAGCAGTGCACTCATGTTTAAAATCAAACATTATACCTGCCAGAGGTACTCAGAGGACACAAACAAAACCTTGTGTGCACCAGGACCCAGGGAAAGGACTGGTGACCCTCACAAGAGACTGAGCCAGACCTGCTTTTGAGTGTCTGAGTGTCTCCTATGGAGGCACAGGTCAGTAACGGCCTGCCACAAGGACAAAGGCTCTGGCAGCAGCAGACCTGGGAGGCACGATATGTGGCATAAGTCCTCTTGGAGGAAGTCACCATTAACGAGCTGCCAAGCAGATGACCCACAAACTGGAGAACAATTATATCACTGTTGTAAAAGTTCGAGGCCCCATAACAGATTTCCCAACCTAGGGATCTGGCCAAAGGGACTGAGAACCCCCAGGGAATTTACTTTGAAGGCCAGTGGGATTTGATTACAGAGCTTACACAGACTGGGAAACAGAGACACTTGGAGGGCACAAAGAAAACCTTATGTGCACCAGGACCCAGAAGAAAGGAGCAGTGAACCCACAAGAGAAGGAGCCAGACTTGCCGATGAGTGTTCAGCAGTTTCCAGCAGAGGCGCTGGTCAATGGTAGCCTGCCTCAGGGTCAGGGACACTGACACAACAGTTCTGGGAGCCCCAGTGTGCTGGCAAAAGTCCTTTTGAAGGAGGTCTCCATTAACCTTGCCATAGTTTGGCATTAAATCAAACTAGAGCGAGGGAGAAGTGTTCAATCCCTGGGTTGGGAAGAGCTCCTGGAGAAGGCAATGGCAACCCACTCCAGTACTCTTGCCTGGAAAATCCCATGGACGGAGGAGCCTGGTAGGCTACAGTCCATTGGGTCACAAAGAGTCGGACACAACTCAGCCACTTCCACTTTTCACAGAAGGATGAAACACAGTCCCAACCATCAGCAGAAAATTGGATTAAAGATTAACTGAGCATGGAGGAGGAAATTGCAACCCACTCCAGTATTCTTGCCTGGAGAATCCTGTGGACAGAGGAGGCTGGTGGGCTACTGTTCATGGGGTCGCACAGAGTCGGACACGACTGAAGCAACTTAGCATGCATGCATGCATTGGAGAAGGAAATGGCAACTCACTCCAGTATTCCTGTCTGGAGAATCCCAGGGACAGAGGACCCTGGTGGGCTGCTGTCTATGGGCTTGCACAGAGTTGGATATACCTGAAGCGACTTAGCAGCAGCAGAGCATGACCATGTTCATCAGAGTAAGACCCAGTTTTTCTCATAGCCAGCCCCTCCCATCAGGAACCTTCCACAAGCCTCTTATCCTCATCCATCAGAGGACAGACAGAATGAAAACCACAATCACAGAAAACTAACACAACTGATAACATGGATCACAGCCTTGATGACTCAATGAAACTATGAGCTATGTTGTGTAGGGCAACCCAAGTCACACAGGTCATGGTGGAGAGTTCTGACAAAATGTGGTCCACTGGAGAAGAGAATAGCAAACTACTTCAGCATTTTTGCCTTGAGAATCACATGAACAGTATGAAAAAGCAGAAATATATGACACTGAAAGATGAACTCCCCAGGTCAATAGGTGTCCAATATGCTACTTGAGAAGAGCAGAGAAATAGCTCCAGAAGGAATGAAGAGATGGAGCCAGAGCAGAAAAAATGCACAGATATGTCTGATGGTGATAGTAAAGTCCGATGCTGTAAGAACAATCAGTTCAGTTCAGTTCAATTCAGTTGCTCAGTCGTGTCCGACTCTTTGCGACCCCATGAATGGCAGCACTCCAGGCCTCCCTGTTCATCACCATCTCCCAGAGTTCACTCAGACTCCTGTCCATTGAGTCTGTGATGCCATCCAGCCATCTCATCCTCAGTCGTCCCTTTCTCCTACTGCCCCCAATCCTTCCCAGCATCAGAGTCTTTTCCAATGAGTCAACTCTTCGCATGAGGTGGCCAAAGTACTGGAGTTTCAGCTTTAGCATCATTCCTTCCAAAGAAATCCCAGGGCTGATCTCCTTCAGAATGGACTGGTTGGATTTCCTTGCAGTCCAAGGGACTCTCAAGAGTCTTCTCCAACACCACAGTTCAAAAGCATCAATTCTTTGGCACTCAGGCTTTTTCACAGTCCAACTCTCACATTCATACATGACCACAGGAAAAACCATAGCCAGTGCGTAGGAACCTGGAATGTTAGTTCCATGAATCAGGTAAATTGGAAGTGGTCAAACAGAAGATGACAAGAGTGAAACTCAACATTTTAGTAATCAGTGAACTAAAGTGGACTGGAATGGGCGAATTTAATTCAGATGGCCATTATATCTACTACTGTGGGCAAGAATCCCTTAGAAGAAATGGAGTAGCCCTCATAGTCAACAGAAGAGTCCAAACTGCAGTACTTGTGTGCAGTCTCAAAAATGACAGAATGATCTATTTGTTTCCAAGGCAAATCATTCAGTATTACAGTAATCCAAGTCTATGCCCCAACCACTAGTGCTGGAGAAGCTGAAGGTGAATGGTTCTATGAGAACTTCTAGAATTAACACCCCCCAAAAAAGATGTCCTTTTCATCATAGGGGACCGGAATGCAAAAGTAGGAAGTCAAGAGATACCTGAAAATAACACACAAATTTGGCCTTGGAGTACAATATGAAGCAGGGCAAAGACTAACAGAGTTTTGCCGAGAGAATACACTGTTCGTAGCAAACACTCTCTTCCAATAACACAAGAGATGATTCTACACATGGACATAACCAGATGGTCAATATCAAAATTAGATTGATTATATTCTTTGCATCTGAAGATGTAGAAGCTCCATAAAGTCAGCAGAAACAAGACCAAGAGCTATGACTGAGATCATGAACTCCTTATTGCAAAATTCAGACTTAAATTGAAGAAAGTAGGGAAAACCAGTATACCATTCAGGTATGATCTAAATCAAATGCCTTACAATTATATACCAGAAGTGACAAATAGATTCAAGGGCATAGATCTGATAGATAGAGTGCCTGAAAAAGTATGGACAGAGGTTTGTAACATTGTACAAGAGGCAGTGATCAAGAAAATCCCCAAGAAAAAGACACGCAAAAAAGGCAAAATGCTTGTCTGAAGTGGTCTTACAAGTAGCTTAGAAAAGAAGAGAAGTGAAAGGCAAAGGAGAAAAGGAAATATCTACCTATTTGATTGCACAGGTCCAAAGAATAGCAAGGAGAAAAAAGCCTTCCTAAATGAACAATACAAAGAATTAGAGGAAAACAACGGAATGGAAAAAACTAGAGATCTCTTCAAGAAAATGAGAGATACCAAGGGAACATTTTATGCAAAGATGGGCACAAGAAAGGACAGAAACGGTATGGACCTAATAAAAGCAGAAGAGAATAAGAGGAGGTGGCAAGAAAACACAGAAGAACTATACAAAAAGGATCTTAATGATCCAGATAACCACGATGGTGTAATCACTCACCTAGAGCCAGACATCATGGAGTGTGAAGTCAAGTGGGCCTTAGGAAGCATCACTATGAATAAAGCTAGTGGGTGATGGAATTCCAGCTGAGCTATTTCAAATCCTGAAAGATGATGCTGTGAAAGTGCTGCACTCAATATACCAGCAAATTTGGAAATCTCAGCAGTGGCCACAGGACTGGAAAAAGTCAGTTTTCATTCCAATTCCAAAGAAGGACAATACCAAAAAATGTTCAAACTACTGCACAATTGCACTCATTTCACATGCCAGCCAAGATTATGTTCAAAATCCTTCAAGCTATGCTTCAGCAGTACATAAACTGAGAACTTCCAGGTGTACAAGGTGGATTTAGAAAAAGCAGAGAAACCAGAGATCAAATTGCCAACATTTTTGGATCATAGAACAGGCAAGGCAATTCCAGAGAAACATCTACTTCTGCCTCACTGACTACACTAAAGCCTTTGACTGTGTGGATCACAGCAAACTGTGGAAAATTCTTAGAGATGGGAATACCATAACACCTTACCTGCTTCCTGAGAAATCTGTAGGCAGGTTAAGAAGCAACAGTCAGAACTGGACATGGAACAATGGACTGTTTCAAAATTGGAAAGGAGTACATCAAGACTATATTTTCACCCTGTTTATTTAACTTATACGTAGAGTACATCATGAAAAATGCTGGGCTGGATGAAGCACAAGTTGGAATCAAGATTTCTGGGAGAAATATCAATAACCTCATATGTGCAGGTGACCCCACCCTTATGGCAGAAAACGAAGAGGAACTAAGGAGCCTCTTGATGAAAGTCAAAGAGGAGAGTGAAAAAGGTGGCTTAAAACTCAACATTCAAAAAACTGAGATCATGGCATCTGGTCCCATCACTTTTTAGCAAATAGATGGGGAGACAATGGAAACAGTGACAGAATTTATTTTTTATGGCTCCAAAATCACTGCAGATGTTGACTGTGCCCATGAAGTTAAAAGACACTTGTTCCTTGGGAGAAAAAAAAAAAAAAAACTATGATACACCTAAACAGCGTATTAAAAAGTAGAGACATTACTTTGCCATCAAAGATATGTACAGTCAAAGCTATGGTTTTTCCAGTAGTCATGTATGCATGTGAGAGTTGGACCATAAAGAAAGCTGAACACCAAAGAACTGATATTTTCGAACTGTAGTGCTGCAGAAGACTCTTGAGAGCCCCCCTTTTGGCAGCAAGGAGATCAAACCCATCAATCCTAAAGGAAATCAACCATAAATATTCATTGAAGGACTGATACTGAAGTTGCAGTAGTTTGGCGACCTAATGCAAAGAACGTACTCATTGGAAAAGGCCCTGATTCTGGGAAAAATTGAAGGCAGGAGGAGAAGGGGATGACAGAGGATGAGATTGTTGGATGGAATCATTGACTCAATGGACATAAGTTTGAGCAAACTCAAGGAGATGGTGAAGGACAGAGAAGCCTGAATGCTGCAGTCCAGTGGTTCACAAAGTGTCAGATATGACTGAGCCACTGAATGATGCCTGAGTTTTTAAAAGGTAAATTGAAGGATTTCTAAAACTTGTTATTTATGTGATATTCTAAAAAGAAAAAGTACGGTATATTTTCTATGGCTGTTTATGTAAAAACAAAAACTGAAAAGTACCTTTCTAATGCATAGTAGTGCTTATCTGTATGGTGAGTGGGAGAAAAAGAAAATCAGGACATGGATGGAAGTTAAACAGGATATGGTTTTTATCTGTAATATTTTAACTATATTTTAATATGGTCACATTTCTTTTGCAACTTCCAAATACAAATGAGAGAGAGAGAGAGAGACTGGGAGGGAGCAAGGGAAAACAAACAATATTCATGTGCTTTTTTCTGGATTGTAGACGTGTCATTGGTTATTTTACAATATATATTGTTATGTTTGTTGCTTTATTCTTTTAGGGAAGGAGGAAGAAAAGGAGACATTAATGATTAATAAAACTATTCTTCCTTCTAGTAGCTCTTTATCCTATTAATTAACTCACATATACTCACACATGAATTTTTTTTTTTTTTTTGTAGGTGGAGCAATATTTCAACTACTGTGGCTGACAAATTATAAATTGCTGGAACTAAAACAATCCATGTGATCATCAGTTTGTACCTATTAATAGAAATATTCTGGGTGGTTTCCCATAATGAGGGGCATAGGCAACTTCCTATTAAATACTATGCACAGCTGTCAACCAAGGAAAAATTATCTGTGCTACCTTATACATACATCCTTCTTTGGAAGGAATGATGCTAAAACTGAAACTCCAGTGCTTTGGCCACCTCATGCGAACAGTTGACTCATTGGAAAAGACTCTGATGCTGGGAGGGATTGGGGGCAGGAGGAGAAGGGGATGACAGAGGATGAGATGGCTGGATGGCATCACCGACTTGATGGACATGAATTTGAGTGAACTCCGGGAGTTGGTGATAGACAGGGAGGCCTGGCGTGCTGCGATTCATGGGGTCGCAGAGTCAGACATGACTGAGTGACTGAACCGAACCGAACCGAACCGATACATCATAATATATAATATTTTGTTGTTCAGTTGCTAAGTCATGTCCAATTCTTTGCGACCCCATGGACTGCAGAACGCCAGGCTTCATATCCTTCGCTATCTCCTGGAGTTTGCTCAAACGCATGTCCATTCAGTCAGTGATGCTATCTAACCATCTCATTCTGTCACCACGTTCTCCTCCTGCTCTCAATCTTTCCCAGCATCAGGGTCTTTTCCAGTGAGTCGGCTCTTCACATCAGGTGGCCAAAGAACTGGAGATTCAGCATCAGTCCTTCCAATGAATATTCAGGGTCAATTTCCTTTAGGATTGACTGCTTTAATCTCCTTGCTGTCCAAGGGACTCTTAAGAGTCTTCTCTAGCACCACAATTCAAAAGCTTCAAATTTTTGGTCTTCAGCTTATTTATTGTCCAACTCTCACATCCATACACGGCTACTGGAAAAACCGTAGCTTTGACTATATGTATCTTTGTCGGCAAATTTATGTCTCTGCTTTTTAATACTAGGTTTGTCACAGCTTTCATTCCAAGGAGTATGTGTGCTGTGTGCGTGCAAAGTCACTTCAGTCCTGTCTGACTCTTTGCAACCCTATGGACTGTAGCTCACCAGGCTCCTCTGTTCATGGGGTACTCCTGACAAGACTCCTGGAATGAGTTGCCAGTAGGATCTTCCCAACCAGGGGATCTTCCTGATCAGGGATTGAACCCACATTTCTTATGTCTCTTGCATTGGCAGGCAGCTTCTTTACCACTAGCGCCACCTGGGAAGCAAGGAGCAAGTATCTTTTAATTTAATGGTTGCAGTCACCATCTGTACTGATTTTTGAGCCCCCCAAAGTAAACTCTGTCACTATTTCCATTGTTTCCCAATCTATTTGCCATGACTGATGGGACCAGACGTCATAATCTTAGTTTTTTGAATGTTGAATTTTAAGCCACCTTTTTCACTCTCCTCTTTCACCCTCATCAAGAGGCTCTTTAGTTCCTCTTCACTTTCGGCCATTAGAGTGGTATCATCTTCATATCTGAGGTTGTTGACATTTCTCCTAGAAATCTCAATATGTATATTTACATATACAACTATATTTTATATATATATATATATATATACACACACACACATATATATGTAAATATATATGAAATCAAGAGTCCATCACAGTGGTTACATTTGGACTGGCATACAACTATGAATACAACTATGACTACAAAGAAGAATTAAACTATCACCCCAAAAGTAGATGAACTGCTGGAATGCTGCCATAGGTTAATTGCATTTAATCCAAATGGCCTGGACATTTTAACTCATCATTAATCATTGATGATATGGTCATGTCATCTCAAACTATACTGATAGAATATTTTGTGATTTTGTACAAATGCAAATTATGAGCATTTTGATGGCTTTTAAGAAATAAAAAGCCAAGATTGTGTGTTACAAAATAAAAGTTGCATGGTGAATGACAGCAGAAGGAAACAATAATTAGAAAATGAACCTATCCTGTATGTTTCTAAGTAAGGATTTCTGCCTTGCTTAGGATTATTATAACATGGAAATACTCTAGCTCAGATGGCTTCCTTGATGTGGATTGCTTATGGAACATGAATCCATTTCTCCTATGAAAATCACTTAGGTTACATCATAGATTGCCAAGTATATAATCAAGTGATAACTACTTGCTTATAATGTCTATAATCTGTTAAAACTCATTCCTAAGTATTATACTTTAACAAATCACAGCAATTGAGTAGATTATCAGACCTGTTTTATATTATGTACTATTAATATGTATTTAATTAAATAATTATTTTCAACAATGAATTCCCTGAGCTTAATGTGATTTTCAAAATTTCTATGTAAATGTTACTCAATCTAGGACATTTCATGCTTTTTGCAAATGCTGTTATGACTTCTGTGATCTTTTAAGAAAAGTGAGTGATTTGAAAATATAATATCTTTTGATCTTTTCTGATTAAATGACTTCTTTCTTTAAATGACTGACCTTTAAAAGGTCTGCTACCATGATGCCATTTTCCATAATACTTGCTTGACCCCATTCTAGTTGTTTTAAAAATGTTAAATACTTAGAATTTTGTAAGCACAGCATTTGTGGAATT
Source organism: Ovis aries (assembly GCF_016772045.2). Lineage (NCBI taxonomy): Eukaryota > Metazoa > Chordata > Mammalia > Artiodactyla > Bovidae > Ovis > Ovis aries. The sequence goes on along the minus strand of NC_056080.1, from coordinate 92,560,414 downwards.
TATAATTTAATACTGTAAATTGAGGTCAGCAGGAGAGATGCTGATACTTGAATTGTAGTGCACTTTTCTGTATACCCTTATCTTGAATATCCAGATGTCCTTGAATGTCACATAAGAGTGAGATATATCTCTGAAAAATTCTAACTAAAATCAGTCTTGTCAAGGTTACATTTTTTTTAGAGAGGAATCAATCACCTCAAGATCAGTAAACTGAGATTAAATTGTGGATTTTAAAAATTTACATGAAGTAGCATTCAAGTCTTTGTAGAACACAAAGGCCAATTTTGTTACATTCAGTTCAGTTCAGTCACTCAGTCGTGTCCAACTCTTTGCGATCCCCTGAATCGCAGCACATCAGGCCTCCCTGTCCATCACCAACTCCCGGAGTTCACTCAGACTCATGTCCATTGAGTCAGTGATGCCATCCAGCCATCTCATCCTCTGTCGTCCCCTTCTCCTCTTGCCCTCAATCCCTCCCAGCATCAAAGTCTTTTCCAATGAGTCAACTCTTCACATGAGGTGGCCAAAGTACTGGAGTTTCAGCTTTAGCATCATTCCTTCCAAAAGAAATCCCAGGGCTGATCTCCTTCAGAATGGACTGGTTGGACCTCCTTGCAGTCCAAGGGACGCTCAAGAATATTCTCCAACACCACAGTTCAAAAGCATCAATTCTTCGGCACTCAGCCTTCTTCACAGTCCAACTCTCACATCCATGCATGACTACTGGAAAAACCATAGCCTTGACTAGATGGACCTTAGTTGGCAAAGTAATGTCTCTGCTTTTGAATATGCTATCAAGGTTGGTCATAACTTTTCTTCCAAGGAGTAAGTGTCTTTTAATTTCATGGCTGCAGTCACCATCTACAGTGATTTTGGAGCCCAAAAAATAAAGTCTGGCACTGTTTCCACTGTTTCCCCATCTATTTCCCATGAAGTAATGGGACCGGATGCCATGATCTTCATTTTCTGAATGTTGAGCTTTAATTGATATTACATGTTTAAATTTATTTCATTTTTTTAAATTCCAACTTATTTGGGATGAATTTGTATTTAAAATATACTGACTAATTGGCCTTCTATTTCTTATTACATAATTTAAATATGTATATGAATAAATATTATTTATCTTAAATAATTTAAATATTAAATAATTTATATGCCAAAATGAAATTGAAAGCAAAATTTCTGAAGGACTTAATTATTAGAAATAGGGTTTAACATTTTAAAACACATATATTTGTCTTCTAGTTAATATCTTTGCATCCTCAAATCAACATTATTCTTTTTTTTCAATGTTATAAGATTAAATATCAATTACAGGGGGAAAAAATCTAAAAAACACAAACACTGCAGGCTAAACATTATGCTTCTAAGTAGCCAAGAAATCACTGAATAAATCAAAGAGGAAATTAAAAAAATACCTAGAAATGAATGACAATGAAAACATGACAACTCAACACCTATGGGATGCAGTAAAGGCAGTGCTAAAAGGGAAGTTTATAGCAATACAAGTCTACCTCAAGAAACAAGAGCAATATCAAATAAACAACCTAACCTTACACCTAAAGCAACTAGAAAAAGAACCAAAAAAAGAAAAGTTAGTAGAAGGAAAAACATCTTAACATCAGGGCAGAAATAAATGAAAAAAAAATGAAGGAAACAATATCAAAGATCAGTAAAACTAAAAGCTAGTTCTTTGAGAAGATAAACAAAATTGACAAGCCACTAGCCAAACTCTTCAAGAAAAAAGAACATTATTCTTCTTGGTTAAAAAAAATGATTATCTATTGGAAGGAACTTTGGAGAACATTGAGCAAAGGTATCACAGAGCTTGTATTATGATTTGAAAAAATATCTCCCAAATTTTTATTTCTTGACTAAATTACATAGTTTGGTAAAATTTATGAATACTATAAATTGACAAGCAAAACAACAAAGAATGCAGTGTGATGTTATGAGTTGGTAGAACATGTCATTAAAGCAAAAATTTAAAATATTTCCAGGAGGAAATAGTTTATTCTAGAATGCAGTGTTTTCTGTCAACACGTTAAACACATTCAAGTATCCTAATTCAGATAAATTAAGTCAAGCTCCCCAAAGGAGCTTTCACAAGTGAACATGAATCTTCATCAGTGATACTTAAAGATGTGTGTTAAATCAGAGGAGTGCAAGAAGGCTGGATACAACTTTTAAGGGATGCTAAGAACCAATGAGATCATTATGTCCACTGCTCCTATTTATAATGAAAAACAAAATAGGCATACTGGATGACAAAATAATTACTAAAGAAATACAAAATAAAATCTTGAGGATTTCCTTGGTAACCGTTCTGATGCTGTTCTATCTTCTGAAATAGAGATTTTTTTTCCTAAGGTTTTGTTGTTGTTGTTGTTATTTTTCTATCTCTGCTTTGCTGGTGCCCTCTATCTGAGATCTGTGCAACAGATAAACCTTCATACACTGACAGAAGACTAAAGATAGGCAATATTTTATCTCTTCTATCCCCAAAATGTTGAATCCCAGAAAATTCCAAAACTATAACCTTAATATCAATCAACACACAGAAAAATCCCAGACAGACTGCCAAATAGGTGACTTCATAGCATTAATAGAGATTAGTAGCACCCAAAATAGTTTCAATGATACTAAATCATGTTAATAATATTACTAGATTAGTTAATGTGTTAGAAAAGGGTGTGTGTGCATGTGTGCATATATTTTTCCCTTGGCCTAAGTAAGTGATTTAATAGTTAGTTTTTATATATATTTAAATAAGAAAAGAAGCCAAACTAAATGACATTAAAATCAAATGGATTTTTAACTGCTTGAATGAGCTAATAGACACTCATTTGCTCATTTACTCATTCATTCAAGGACTAATTATTTAGAGCCCTAACACTATATCAAGCACTGAAATTCAGAGGTTAATAAAATGAAGTCTTTTGTCTTATAGAGCTTACTTTTGAGTGTGTGTGTGTTTTGTGGGGTGTGTGTGTGTGTGTGTGTGTGTGTGTGTGTGTGTATTGGTAGCAGTAGTAGTGGTAATAGTGATGTGTATGGACTTTGCAGTTAGTAAAAACTGGATTGGATTGCTAGGTCAAACATTTAGTATACATACGGTTTGGACTTGTTCCCTAACTTCTCTCTACCTTAGCTCTTAATGTGTAATGAAAGAATAATACTAGTACTGAATCAGAAGGTTGTATATGGATTTGAGATCACATGTCACAGTAGCTACTAGCTGTCCATCAAAATCCAATGAACTTATCTTCATTTAATCACTTATATCCAAAACCAGTAACATTCTGAGGTGCTGGAGACTGGACTTTAATATATAAATTTGGGAGACACAATCCATCCCATAACAGTGAGTGGCCTCAAATCACCAAATAAAGAACTTTCCAACAATTAGAGATGTGAAAAGCTGCCATGGACTGTCTTGATAGCTCTCTGTTATTAGAAATGATTGAGCAAGCTATAATTGATGTTTAAAAGGGATTTTTTTTTAGTTGGGGAGAGAGGTTTGGCTAAATTATATTCCTATTTTATATAATGACAAATGAGTAGTTTGAAACTATCTACATACATTATATGCTCTGTTAATAGTTATAGTTCCTTAAGCAACCAATTGGTAACCAATATATTAGTCAAATAAAGCTGTCTGGGTAAACTGATCAGTAAATGAGTACATCTAAATATTTTTATAGTACTGTATAATTTCCAAACTCTTTATAATATCTTTTTAAATTTCACAATAACACAATTGGTATGATAGAGGAATTATTTGTATCTCATACTTACAGATGTTAACAGAGACAGAGAGATCAGGAAAATTGCCACAGATCACTAGCAACTCTAAAGCTCAGACCCACAGAAATTTTCTTTTTCTTCCTACCATTCAACCCTGGTTCTATGCATTCTATACCAGAGCATCCTGAGCCACAGGACAAGAGTAATGCATATTTTTGAAAAAAAGAAAGAAAGTGAAGTCACTCAGTCGTGTCCAACTCTTTGTGACCCCATGGGCTGTAGCCTACCAGGCTCCTCTGTCCATGGGATTTTCCCAGGCAAGAATACTGGAGTGGGTTTCCATTTCTTTCTCCAGGAGATCTTCCTGACCCAGGGATTGAACCTGGGTCTCCCACATTGTAGGCAGACGCTTTACCATCTGAGCCACCAGGGAAGTATCTTTTTGAAGCAAACTTTTTTTTTTTAATGGTAGCGAAATAAATAATTTTGTTCAAATCAAAATGGCTTCCCCAGTGGCTCAGAAGGTAAAGAATCTGCCTGCAATGCAGGAGACCGGGGTTCAATCCCCACATCGGAAAGATCCCTTGGAGAAGGAAATGGCAACCCACTCCAGCATTCTTGCCTGGAGAATTCCATGGACAGAGGAGCCTGGCGGGCTAAAGTCTATGGCGTCACAAATAGTCAGACACGACTGAATGACTTACACTTTCATATCAAAATAAACATCATTATGTTATGAAGTGAAATTCTCTATTTAAATTTTTAAAACAAAACAGATTTACTGAAGTTTTTGTTAATGGAAGACTGTTGTGGACAAACTCCATTTGTGGTACTCATAGACCTTTCTACGCCTTTAGGAAGTTTCAGTAGAAAAGTTTATAAAATTCTGCCACACATAATGCTGTCACCTTGCTGTAAAGTAACACTGGTCCTAACCTGAAGAAGTGATTTCTGTATGCAAGTGATCATCCATCTAATAGAAACTGCTTATAAAATACAGTTTACTGCAAGCATTTGCTTCATTCACAGCTAATTAATCCATCAGAGAGAGCCTCCGGTATTAATTACTTTCACTCCTCTCCAATCAACCTCCACCAGATTTATACCCCTGACCCTGAGAGAAGACTCTAAACTCAAAACTCTGGGTGTGATTTTTATAATATTTCCTGCATGTTAAAAATAGGGATAACCAGTTAATGAAGGATATTCTCTTATTTTTAATCTAGCACTAGAAAACACAAATTTGGGTTGTGTTGCCAAAGGGGCTGCATTTAATTATGTTGAAAACTCTCTTATATTAATTCTCACAATGAACCAATTTCATCCTTCTGAAGTGAATATTATTTATTTGTTGAATTCTGAGATCCTGTTTCTGAAAAAGGATGGTTTCAAATGGCCAGTTCTGGACTTGTGGATACAGTGGGGGAGGGAGTAAGTGGAACAAAAGGAGAGAGTAGCATCAACATATATACACTATCATGTGCAAGGTGGATAGCTGGTGAGAAGTTGCTGTGTAGCACAGGGAGTCCAGTCTGGTGCCTTGCAGTGACCTGGAGGGATGGGATGGGGAAGGGAGGGAGGCTCTGGAGGGAGAGGATGTATGTATAATTATGGCTAATTCACATTGTTGCATGGTAGAAACCGACACAACACTGTAAAAATTAAAAAATAAAAAAAGGCCAATTATACATGAAAGTTTTTATTCTAGGGATATTTTGATATGACTGAGTATAAAAAGCTATGGTAAATTACAAAAACATTTTTTCTAATTATCAAGGGCTACGAACACTGCACATCCTTGGCTTTCATCTCAAACCTGAGATTTGTGACATTTTTGAGGGTTATGGATGAGGTAAGAATGCAAGTGATGAGTATAAATTGCTTGTGCTGTGCTGTGGCTAGTCACTCAATCATGTCCATCTCTTTATGACCCCATGGACTCCAGCTTGCCAGGTTCCTCTGTCCATGCAGTTTCTCCAGGCAAGAATACTGGAGTGGGTTGCAATGCCCTCCTCCAGGAAAAATTGCTTGTATGTAAAAAAAGAAAAAAAGAGAGAGATATTTGATAAGGCTCTTTTGACTCAAATGCACTAAAATTTTCCCAATATCTAATACTCCTTTTGCAGAATGTGGATTCAGCCCGGCTGGGCCGTAGGTCCCTTAGCTGCCTCCCATAGCTGCCTCCCTCTCAGCAGCTTCCACTCCATCTCTAGAAACTCCAAGAATTTTGGATTTAATACAGACTGGTTCCAAATAGGAAAAGGAGTACGTCAAGGCTGTATATTGTCACCCTGTTTATTTAACTTATATGCAGAGTACATCATGAGAAACGGTGGACTGGAAGAAACATAAAGCTGGAATCAAGATTGCTGGGACACAACTGAGCGACTGAACTGAACTGAACTGAGGTCTTCCAGGAGAGTGGGAAAATTATTTGCATTTCTCACAAGTTTCTGAATGATCCTAATGCTGCACACTGACACATCAAGGACAACGATCCTCAAATTAGACATTACCTCCAACCTCAGTCCGTGTGCTGTAAAATCTCACTGTTGAGGGCATATAAACATCTTACAGTGGGAATTATATTGAGCTTCTCTTTGTTAGTTTATCAAAAGCCTCTGTCAATACTTGACTATGCACTATTAAGGAGTGTTCTAAAAAATTCTGTCCCTGGATCTCTGCATAGAAGATGGTGTATATCAGTCTTGCCTACTGTACAGATCTGCCTTGTGATTTTCCTTAGAAATCCTCACTCAGTTCTTCTGCCCCAGATGTGATACCAGCCTAGTGGCCATTCCACTGTAAAAATGCCCCTTCCCCACAAGCCACTCTGGGATTAAGATGCATGTACCTGTTTTAAATTCTCATCCACATAGAATCCTGGTTCTTTTGAGGTGTTACTGACACTCCTGTTTCCTCTCTGTATAGTATTCCCAATGTCAGACCCCCTTCGCTATCATCCTGGTAGCTCATCTTAACAGTATTGAGAGTCAGTGACGTAAGGTATTTAATATCCTACTTAAAATGCTTAAAGTGTGTGCATGCTCAGTCACTTCAGTCCTATCTGACTCTTTGTGACCCTATGAACTGTAGCTCGGCAGTCTCCTCTGTCCATGGAATGGAATTCTCTAGGCAAGAATACTGGAATGGGCCGCCATGCCCTTCTCCAGGGGATCTTCCTGACCCAAGGATCAAACCAGGGTCTCCTGCATTGGCAGATGGATTCTTTACCACTGAGCCACGTGGGGAACCCACAATGCTTAAAGTGCCTAGTTTCAGACTTTATTTTATCATTTACTAATTGAGTTAGGTTGGGCATGTTATTGAACCTCTGTGTCTCAGTTTGTTACATGTAAAATATGGATGAGAATAACATCTTATTTCATACAGTTGTTAGGAGGTGTGAGGATTAAATTAGTTATCATTTGCAAATGGTTTTGCACAATGCTTGCCAAATGTACAGCAAGTACAGTGTTTGTTGGATAAACTATAACTTACTATTTATTTCCTCCTAGACCTAAAATACTTACCCATCAATATTTTAGAAAATACAATTTTATCCTCAATGTTCCTTAGAAATTAATTTGTTCATATTTTATCGATTTTTTTAAGCAGTCCAGCTTCTGCCACTAAACTCTCCACCTTTTCAAGTTTGCCTTCAATCTTTTACCCTCAAATCTAAAGGCTTCTTCTGTGTACTCTTTCCATCTGTGAATTTCAACACTATGAAACAATCCATTTTTATGAATTTTGCCATGATTTGGATTTATCTTTTCTTTTTAAAATGTAAAATATTTCCTTTGTTTAAATCATATTTTTCTTCCTCATTACAAAGGTAGCCTGTGCCAAACACCAAAGAAACAAATCTGAAAAGCAGAAATAAAGATCAAATCTGCATCTCTTATGTCTCCTGCGTTGGCAGGTGGGTTCTTTTCTTCACCACTAGTGCCACCTGGTAAGCCCCAAAGCCCTATGGGGAAATAAAATCAGCAAGTTAAAAGCCATACAATTAACTTGGCATACTCAAAAGAAAATTTCATTACCATGTTTTAGTGCTGGAGTATGGGCTCACTACTCCAGACCCACTGTAATGGCCACATTGAAGTATCTATTCTCTCCAAAGAGTGCTCTTCTGAAAAGATGCTCTGAGAAATATGCTTTTCTCAGTCTTACTATTTTCCCAGATATACTGACATCTATGGAGCTTCCTGGCTACTTTGCCCCTTTGTTTGGCTTAGACGTATTTTAGCCATTTTATAAAGTGGTAACTTGTTGGAGCATTTTCAACAAATATTGTCTCAACAGAAGAATTTTCTAATGGATGAGCAGTAGTCTGTGGGACCAAAGTGTCACAATGTAAAGAATCCCATCATCTTGGCATTTCTATTTTTTCCATATCTTGATAGTATTCACAAATATATTGTGCGACTTATATACCTCTGCCTAGAAATATTTACATTTAGAATGGGTTATTTCCTTGGGAGGAATTCTTAGAAGGAAACTTGAAAGTTCAGATAATCTTTTAAGCATTGCATGCACAGTTCCATCCCCAAATCACTGTCAATTAGTGTATCTTGCAAATATGAACTTTAAAACAGAAAAATATTTGATAGAAGAATGTTCCTAGGAAACGAACCTGAGATCATCAAGAAAGTACCTGTTTGATGTATTCCAGGAGGGATAGGGTAGGCAGTGTGCCTGGAAATGAGTAAAAGGGAAATGGTAGGAAATAAAGTCATAGAGGTAGCAAGGGACCAAATGGGGTGGTGGCCTCACAGGACATTGTAAGAATCTTGGCTTGGTTTTGGAGCAATAGGGAGAGTCAATGGAATGTTTTGAGAAGAAAATAGATAGGATGCAATTGATTTAACAATTACTCTGGTTGCCGCACAATTGCACTCATCTCACATGCTAATAAAGTAATGCTCAAAATTCTCCAAGCCAGGCTTCAGGAATATGTGAACCATGAACTTCCAGATGTTCAAGCTGGTTTTAGAAAAGGCAGAGGAATCATGGATCAAATTGCCAACATCTGCTGGCTCATTGAAAAAGGAAGAGTTCCAGAAAAACATCTATTTCTGCTTTATTGACTATGCCAAAGACTTTGAGTCTGTGGATCACAATAAACTGTGGAAAATTCTGAGAGAGATGGGAATACCAGACCACCTGACCTGCCTCTTGAGAAATCTGTATGCAGGTCAGGAAGCAACAGTTAGAACTGGACATGGAACAACAGACTGGTTCCAAATAGGAAAAGGAGTACGTCAAGGCTGTATATTGTCACCCTGCCTATTTAACTTATATGCAGAGTACATCATGAGAAATGCTGGGCTGAAAGAAGCACAAGTTGGAATCAAGATTGCTGGGAGAAATATCAATAACCTCAGATATGCAGATGATACCACCCTTACGGCAGAAAGTGAAGAGGAACTAAAAAACCTCTTGATGAAAGTGAAAGAGGAGAGTGAAAAAGTTGGCTTAAAGCTCAACATTCAGAAAACTCAGATCATGGCATCTGGTCCCATCACTTCATGGGAAATAGATGGGGAAACAGTGGGAACAGTGTCAGACGTTATTTTGGGGGGCTCCAAAATCACTGCAGATGGTGACTGCACCTATGAAATTAAAAGACACTTACTCCTTGGAAGGAAAGTTATGACCAACCTAGATAGCATATTCAAAAGCAGAGACATTACTTTGCCAACAAAGTTCTGTCTAGCCAAGGCTATGGTTTTTCCTGTGGTCATGTATGGATGTGAGAGTTGGACTGTGAAAAAGCCTGAGAGCCAAAGAATTGATGCTTTTGAACTGTGATGTTGGAGAAGACTCTTGAGGGTCCCTTGGACTGCAAGGAGATCCAACCAGTCCATTCTAAAGGAGATCAGTCCTGGGTGTTCTTTGGAAGGACGAAAACTGAAACTGTTAAAGCTGAAACTCCAGTATTTTGGCCACCTCATGTGAAGAGTTGACTCATTGGAAAAGACTCTGATGCTGGGAGGGATTGGGGGCAGGAGGAGAAGGGGATGACAGAGGTTGAGATGGCTGGATGGTATCACTGACTGGATGGACACGAGTTTGAGTGAACTCCAGGAGTTGGTGATAGACAGGGAGGCCTGGTTTGCTGCAATTCATGGGGTAGCAGAGTCAGACATGACTGAGCGACTGAACTAAACTGAACTGAACTGGCTGCCATGTTGAGAAGAGAATGATGGGGCCTTAGGACAGAAGCAGTTAGACCTCTTAGGAGACAAGTACACTAACTGAGAAAGGAAACAAGAGATGGCATGGACTTGGAACACAGTGATGGCAGTAGGTAAGAGATCTTACATTTTAAATACATTTTAAATACATTTTAAGGGTTGAACTGACATGAGTTGTTAATTGACTGAACATGTCATGCTGAAAAAAGAGAAGAATTAGGAATGTAAGCATTGTAACGGAGAAGGCAATGGCGCCCCACTCCAATACTCTTGCCTGGAAAATCCCATGGATGGAGGAGCCTGGTAGGCTGCAGTCTATGGGGTCGCTAGGAGTTGGACACGACTGAGCGACTTCACTTTCACTTTTCACTTTCATGCATTGGGGAAGGAAATGGCAACCCATTCCAGTGTTCTTGCCTGGAGAATCCCAGGGACAGGGGTCATCTCAGTTTCTCTCTTTCCATCCACAAATTACAAATGCCTTCAGAAAAGAAATGTTGCCTCTGTAGCATTCACAGCTGGCTATACATTACTTTATATTATATATAGAGGGTGTGCTGTATTTATTTAAATCGACTGAAATGGAGTAAGTGCATAATAAGCATTTGTTTTTAACCACTACTATCAGTGATCCCAAATCATTTGTAATAATTCCAGGTAAGGTTACACACATAATTCTTTGTACTCAGCATTCATATCATGTCTCTCTAGCCTCTAGTTTTTTTGATAAAGTCTATTTTACTAAAAACTACTTTCTCTGCTTACATGTTTTATTTTGAATTTCAAGTAAAAGTGGTTTGTGCATATCTTCTGTCTCCCGCTTTCAGTTCCTCTATCAGAAGTGAAGGGCTCACTGTCTTCTCTTCACCAGGCCTGGGAAGAATGAGCTCTATGTTGTTTTCTCTTAGGAAGAGGGACAACAAGGTAGCTGTGTCTAGGAAGTCTACTCCAAGGTCAGAGAGCAATGATGGGATGTAAATGTCTTCCTGCTCTGCCACTTGTGATACCAGAAGCTCTGCTCTATGTCATATCTCTTAGGAACAACTGCTTGGGCTCCACTCTCAAGTTCAACATTGACACAGTCATGTGGGTGCCAGAAGGGCTGGCTGTGAACACACAGACTCTGCTCTTTCTCTTCTACTTTCAGCTTTGGTCTTCCATGGAGGAGAAGCAGCTTGGGGTTCTTCATGAGCTCTCCAAAACCCTTGGGATAATTGGCCACCTGTTACTTAATACTGCCTTCAAGAGTCAGAAGGAAAGTTTTCTTTCAATTGCGTGCACTCCATATGTTAATACTAGGGTTCGAGTTCTTCACATCATGAGTCTAAGTTATCAGGATACCCAGTCTTCAGGCCACTGGGAGAAGATAAACCATGCTCCATGCTCTAACTCCTTGATCGCAGCCAAAACAACCCTTGTAATAGCATTTTTCTCTTGTTTACCATTGCAGGAATTGTACCAAATCACAGGGAGACATCCAATAAGCTAATTGAACAAATTGAAGCAGGATACCATAGAATTATTCCCATATAGATTAGTATTTATATTCTTTTTCAATGTCTACAGGGCAGGTAATTCCCAAACCTTAAGTTTATGGTTTCTTCACCATCAAGAAATGCTTCTTTATTTCAAAACTATCTTCCTCAGTCTGTACTTGTTCTTTTCTGTTCTCTCCTTTTTTGACCATAGAAATGGCTATTTTGCAAAGCCTTTTAAAATCCATTCTACATTAATTCCAATGGAAACTTAGGTAACAGCTATGCTTTAAAAAAAAAAAAAAGCTTAGTGTTTTTTATGCACATCGCTTCTTTTTAATGTTTATGAAATATATCAGGTAAAAATCTCAAAATGATGATCTTTGTACATTCTTAAGCCAGTTACAGATCTCAATTTAAATTGCAACCACTTATAATGAGAAGCCCATGAACCACAACTCGAGAGTAGCCCCTGTTGGCTGCAACCAGAGAAAATTCCACCCAGGAACAAAGACCTAGTACAGCCAAAAATAAATAAATAACATTACAAATTGCAAAAGCTGCTATTTTTTTATTTTTTATTTTTTAAATTTAAATTTATTTATTTTAACTGGATGCTTAATTAACAAAAAGATAATTAAATATATTAATATACTTCTTTACATATTTAGATCTTCCATCATAAAAAAAAACTGTGAGGTGGCTAGAAGTTTAGGGTATTACTACTCAGTGTTTAATAAAAGTCAGAGAGCAGTATAACTATATGTGGAATAAATTAAACAAAATTAATAAAGTGCAAAAAAAGTTAGTATAACCTAAAAAATAAAAGTAAAACATCAAGAAAATAAACAATTAATTAGAAAAGCTAAATATTACAGATGGGTTCAGTCATGAAACACTGATAGAACAACTAAATAGAGAAACCTAAATGAAAAAGGTCATGATAAAAGTAGAGAATGAAATAGATCCTAGGATTCTTATGTTTGTCTCAATTTTGGTTCATATTTATATAATTATAAATGACTAAAGTTTAAGACATTTGCAATTTCATGTTAAACAAGTGTTGCTGTTGTTTTTCTTAAATATATGATTTTGGTCTACCTTTAAGTCAGGCTGTGTGGCCAAATGATGGAAATCTAAAATGCCTAGCTTTAAATGATCACCTAGGGATGAGAAGTTCATGGAATGAGCAGGGTGCCATTCATTAGCATGTCAAGGATGCTTCTTCAACAGGATGCCATTAAATTATTGTGGTGATAATTGAGACAGTAAAATGAGACAGATGCCGGGCCTGTAGTTCTTAAGATCTTATAACCCATTAGCAATTAAATTTCAATGAGCTAACATAACTTTACTCTCACTAAATTAACAACTGGGAATATTCTTTTTGAAGCTGTCTTTTTTTCAGGGATGTTTTTGCCTGATTATAAAGGCAAATTGCAACTCCCCTATGGTACGGGATTCAGGAGACAGAGCATCCAGGTATTAGGGATGTTCCCATATTCTCTGAATTGGAACCCAGGTGGTAGCCAACCAAGGCAGGGCTGGAACTGGCAGTCCAATTAAATCAGAGTGATCTGATAGATATTGCTGATGTACAGAGCAAAAATGTGCGGGTAGGTCAGTTCTTTCAGGGAAGGCGTGTGAAAGCTCCCAGTGAGGAAAGCAACCTCAGGAGCTAGACGAAAGCGAGACTGAAGGGAATACAGGAAGGCAACACAATTCCAATCTGACTGGCCTGAATTAGCCAGGATAGATGAGTATATGCTGTGGAAACAAATTCATCCAGAATTTCACTGGCTTAACACCATGGCTGTATTTCTTGCTCCCAAAATTCCCAATGCAGGTACTCTGATCCAGGCAGATTTGATCTCATAATATTATTATTTCAATGTACAACAGGGGAAGAGGGAGTAGAGTGGAAGCTTGCAATAAAGATGAATAATAAGTGCAGAGTGAGGACACACCATTTCCATAGATAGACCACAGCCTAGAACCAACAACACGGCCCCACATAACTGCAAGACAGCGGGCAAATACAGATAAGTACATGCATATGTGTAAGCAGTAAGTACATATGAACCAAGGTCTGAGCTGAAATAAACATTATTACAAGCAAAGCAAAACTGGTAAAACAAACAAACAAAAAACCTTAAAGCTATAATCAGACAGACAAAGTCAGAAAATCAAGTAGCAGGTCTAGAGAACACTGGGCTAAAACTACTCTAATAAAAAGGAAGTGGCAGGGGATAAGGAACAAGATCCAGTTTAGGTAGTTTTGTAATAGAGCTTGGAAAGGCAGTGCTATTGTGTAGAAAGAATATGAATTTAAGACTTCTACAGATGTTAGATTATAACATAGTCTATACCTTTCTTACTAAGAAACATTTCAGGTTATGTGACTTCTCTGATGCTGAACTTTCTTGTTTGATGTTATGGACTGAACTTTGTCTCCCCAAAATTCCTATGTTTAAATCCAACTTCCAAGACCTCAGAATGTGACTGTATTTGGAGATAGGGTATCTCAAGAGGTAATTAAATGATAAATAGGTGAGCAAACCCTCATCCAATATAACTGGTGTCCTTATAAAAAAAAAAAGAGGAGATTAAGACATGGAAAGACACAGAAAGAAGAGCATATAAACATAGCAGCATCCGAAAGCCATTCACCAGCCAAGGAGGTGAGGCCTTAGAAGAAAACAACTCTGCTGACATCTTGATCTCAAGAATTCTACCCTCCAGAACTGTGACGAGATAAATTTCTGTTATCCAACTTACTTTGTCTGTGGTAATCTGCAGACACCCCTAGCAAACTAATATTAATACATGTGCCAAAGTGAAATAACATCAATAGTTGCCCAACATATACTCCTTCCTCTGAAAGCACTTTAATAAACAGTAGAATGTTATAATACAGCTGATTGTTTTTGTGCTATGCTTTTTTTTAAATTTTTATTTTTACTTTATTTTACTTTACAATACTGTATTGGTTTTGCCATACATTGACATGAATCCACCATGGGTGTATACAAGCTCCCAATCCTGAATCCCCTCCCACCTCCCACCCCATATGCTTTTTTAAAAAGAATGATTGCTCCTCAAAGATGGCACTGACAGTTATTACTGAATTTCCGGTGTTTCACACAAATCCTGGGGACATACATGTGTTCTAAAAAAGTTTGTTGGAGGAAGGAAGGATGGAAAGAAGGCCAGCCTACAGGAACTTATTATCAGGGGTTCAGAGAGAAGAAGTAATAAAAGTTATAACCTAGGTAAAAAGACTGGGGGGAAAACTTAAGACATCAGTAAGAATGGCCATGGTCACTGGGCCAATTTTTACTAAAGCAAGTATTCCTAATATGTCTCATGCTCAGGGCAGAAATCAGGATCCATTTAGGAGATGGCTTATCTTTTGACAATAGATGGGTACAGTTATGAAGATCCAGGCATGTGCTAAAAACAAACAATATTGACTTTACGTCTAATAACATTGTGAAATACTTGAGAACCTCATCATGAAGTTTTACTGTGTTTCAAATGACAGCAGTGCATTTAGGACCTTAGTGGAAGGGTTCAATGGGAAGAGAGCATTTTCATCTAGGACACCTCAGGTGTAAAGAATGACATGCATTTACTCAGTGTGACGTACATTTACTGAGCACCTTCTCATACATGGCATCTGCTCAATTACCAGGGAATAGAAAGGTGACTAAGACCAAATTCCTGGTCCCAAGAGCATGTAAAACTCTGCTATTTTGGAAATGATTCTTATTTTCTCATCCAAATAAGCAAAATATCAGCAAAAAACACACCTGTTTGTATAGTTAACATAAAAATAAATAGCAGCACATCCAGGCTGGAAAATAACAATTACATCTCAAATAATCTCCCTGAAGCCTAAAATAATTTATTTGCATTTTCAGAAAAGGAAATTGAAGTTAAAAATGCACACAGGCACTCAGTAAATGCCTATTGAATGGAACAGAATTAATTCTTGTTACAGTCAATAGAAAATACCTGTGGGTCAGCTAGCAGAGGTAGGTCAAGGATGTAGCTTGTGGTTCAAAAGATTTTTTAAAAAGCAAAAAATACATAAGACTCTGTCATGGCGCAGGATACAGCATGCTTGGGGCTGGTGCATGGGGATGACCCAGAGAGATGTTATGGGGAGGGAGGTGGGAGGGGAGTTCATGTTTGGGAACGCATGTAAGAATTAAAGATTTTAAAATTTAAAAAATAAAAAACTAAAAAAAAAAAAAAAAAAGACTCTGTCATGGATTGTCAAGGTGTCAAAGGTCAGAGCACGACCAGAGCATCTGTGATGGTCTCTTATGGAAGGGATTAAATATGTAATTCCAAACCTTCTCAAGGGAGCTTTCAAGATATTTGAAAATGCACCTCTCTGGCATATTTGAATTATCTTATCTGTTACTGTTTCCCATTGTATCTTTCTCTTGTGAGAACTTGTATGTATGTACTGGTATATGTGTGGCAGGAACACAGTAACATTTTGAAGTAGGAACCAATCCAATGAAGTTTATCATCCTGAAGTTAATTTAATTCCCACCTTTACCCTTCATTCTATACTTCTAATTGCAGTGCTGGAGAAGACTCTTGAGAGTCCCTTGGATGGCAAAGAGATCAAACCAGTCAGTCCTAATGGAAAACAACCCTGAATATTCATTTGAAGGACTGATGCTATAGCTGAAACGCCAATACTTTGGCCACCTGATGATTCATTGGAAAAGACCTTGATGCTGGGAAAGATTGAAGGCAGGAAGAGAAAGGGGTGGGAGAGGATGAGATGGGAGAGGATGAGATGGTTAGATAGCATCACTGCCTCAGTGGACATTAGTTTGAGCAAACTCTGGAAGATAGTGAAGGACAGAGGAGCCTGGAATGCTGCAGTCCATAGGGTCACAAAGAGTTGGACATCATTTATTGACTGAACAACAACTATACTGCAAGGGAGCAGAATGTCTTCTAGATGATCTGAGAGCAGTTGTACATGGTCTTCTAAGTTAGTGATCCTAGAGAGGCCCTACAGTCAGAATAAGGACTGTATACAGTGAGTTGTATGGACAGATTCAGGAAGGTGGGCTGCTGCTGTTGATAAGTTGCTTCAGTTGTGTCTGACTCTGTGTGACCACACAGACAGCAGCCCACCAGGCTCCTCTGCCCACAGAATTCTCTAGGCAAGAGTACTGGAGTGGGTTGCCATTTCCTTCTCTGCAGGAAGGTGGGATAAATAGTCAAAACATTTCAGCAGAGACCTAGTTATTCATTCCAGCTTAGGCTTGAGCTAACATCATTGCTTCTATATACTATGTGTTTAAGCACCTACAATGTGCCAGCACTATGTAACATAACTTACAGAAGCCATCCACAACAGCCGTACAGGTCTCCCAGGACCTCATGTTGTTATGCACACTTTTTATTGTCAAATTGAATCTTAGAATAAATTCTGAAACATCATGAAGCTAGGCAGTTAAAACAGCACAATTTGTTTCAAGGTCAGGGGGATTCTTGAGCTGCTACAGTACTTGGTGGAAAAAAAAAAGCACAGATTAAAGCAACCATTCTCAATGTCAGTGTTATAACACATCATCACATCACAATCGATTTTTATAATTGTAGTTGATTTATAATGTTATATTACTTTTATCTGTTATATTAAGTTGCTTATTTCTGTGATGTAGATACTGGAGGCATATTGAGGTACTTATGCAAAGGTGCTGAATCTGCCTTGGGAAGAGATGTTCTCAGCCAGCTTTCCCAAGACGCATGGGCCAATTTCAGCATCATGGCTGCTGTGCTGAAGTTTGAAGAATGGATTCTATTTTTATATGTGCTAAAGTGGATTCAGGATTATCCCTAAAATATCATCATGCTCATGCACTTGCAATCAAATACATTTCCTTTATTAGGAGAATGTGCCATACATGTGTCATTATTATGCATCTAAAATAAAAAAAAAAAAAAAACAAAAAGCCAAGGACTGTATTTTGTGTTGCACATCAGCAAATCTGGAATTCTTATGTAGCAGTTTGTTGAAAACTATGTTTTCACATGCTGGTCAGTAATCTAACCACATCTGAGTTAGGTGAGTTTCTGTTAAATTATAGATTCCTGTTTCATCCATAAGAAAAGGAAAATGGTCTGAAAACGGGACCATGAGACTGCAACATGATAGCATGCTTCAAGCATGCAGGAGTCATGTTGAATGTGAGGTTTCATCAAACTATCATTCCCTTTTCAAGAGCTATCTCAGTCAACTATCAGTCAGTAACATGAACGGGAACTTGACTCCAAAAGGATTTGTTGTCCTCAACAGCCAATTGCCTAGTTACAGGGAAGATGGGCTTGTTCCAGGACTCATGGCTTAGCTCATATCCCTATGAAGATTTCTCAATAAATGGATCCCTGAAAGTCAAAAGGGTACTATTGGATATTTAGAAAAATAATGAGAAGGGGCTCTCACATGTATAATATATCAAGATGGTCATGGCTTGAACTAAGCTTATTAGAGTACCCTGAAGTAGAGTGCTGGAAATGTATCTACCAGTCACACACACACGGTATGTCAGTAGATGTTAATGTGTAAATACAAAAGGCCCATGAAAAACCTAGCATTTGGAGATGTTGTATTAAGTAGTCAAACATGAATTATTGAAGGGCTTCTCAGAGTATTTATTATTCAAATAAGCTATGAATTTCCAAAAAGGGGATATGGTATGTGGTGCTTCTGATTCACCACGGAATCTTTTCTTGTGTGTGCATCTAAGATTAAGGTTCTGTGGTTTGGGATATGCAAAGATAAGGAGATCTTGAGATATTTAATTTTAGTCATCATTACATTAAGTGGAAAAATTAAAGATCTAGCATCCCATGATGTTCAACCTTCTACCTGGGAAGAAAAACAATTCTTGATCCATGTACATATTTCCTTCCAGACAATGTAGCAGAGTTTAAAATTTTACTTTTTATTAGATATTTTATAGGTATTTGGATGATCTTTAATAGGAGTTGCAATTTTTTAAAGGGCCACTTACTAAATATTTTAGACTCTGCAGGCTACATATGGTCTCTGCCTCATACTTTATATATCCACCTGCCATCTATCTATATACATACTTATTTTACACTACTTTCAAATTGTAAAAAAATCACTCAGCTTACTTACATATAAAAATATGCTGCAGATCAAATTTGGCCCACAAGCTACAGTTTGCTGACCCCTGATCTACAGTGACAGTTTCAAAGCTCATTGAAGGATTCAACATCAAACTGAATGACAAGCTTTCAATGTTCTCAAAGAGGCTTTCTACTCCTCCTCACCCAAGCTCTCCTGATATGACTGTTAAGGTCTCTAAGATCAGACCTATTTTCTCTGTGCTTCTGGGAATATGCAGCCCCTTGTGTCAGCCAAAACCAAGCATTTTTCCTCCCCTTGGATTGATAGCTTTGTGTTGTCTGCTCCCAGACTATTATGCATCATCAAGAGAATGTGACAAAAGTATGTAATATCTGAGGCTAAATTATAAATGACATTTTGCTGCCTGCCTCAGTTTCACTTTCCTTCTTGATCACTTGTTCTGTGGGAAAGCAGCTGTCATATTGTGAAGACACTGAAGTGGCTCTATGGAGTGGTGCACTTAGTAAGGAACTAAGACTTCCTTCCCAGTAACCAGCAAGGAACTGAGGAGTTTGGCCAACAGCCACATGAGTTAGCCATCTTGGAAGTGAATCCTCCAGCCTCAGTCAAGCCCATGGATGACTCTGCATCCCAAACAACAGCTTGATGGCAACCTCATGTTATACTCTACATCAAGACCACTCACCTAAATGATGCCCATATTCCTCACCCACAGAAACTATGAGGTAATGCATATGTGTTGCATTTAAATTGCTAACTTTGGGGATAATTGTTCACACAGGAATAAATAATACTCTCCTTTCGCTAACCATTCTGACATAACTAACTTGATGGCAAAATTATGTTTTGTCAATCACTTTCCCATAGTCATTTTTTATAAGGATATTTTGATGTATATTTTGTTAAAAATAATGGATTACACAAATTCAACCTCTGTTTCTAGCTGTCATCTAAATGGTTAGAGACAGGTGAGATAAGGGATAGGGTGAAACTTAGAATTGAGGTGAAGCACAGGAATAAACTAAAAGTAGAGTAAGACTTTGGGATGGGCCAAGGGTGGGGTGTAGATCAGATATGGGTTAAAAACAACAAAATTAGGGTAAGTCTACTTACATCCTTTAATATTTTTTATATCAATTGATTATTTTTTATTCACAATATTATGTTAGTTTCAAGTGTACAACATAGTGATATAATACTTTTATAAATCATATTCCAGTTAAAGTTATTATAGACCTGGACTTCCCTGGTGGCTCAGAGGGCAAAGCGTCTGCCTGCAATGCAGGAGACCTGGGTTCAATCCCTGGGTCAGGAAGATCCCCTGGAGAAGGAAAAGGCAACCCACTCCAGTACTGATGCCTGGAAAATCCCACGAATGGAGAAGCCTGGTAGGCTACAGTCCATAGGGTTGCAAAGAGTCTGACACGACTGAACAACTTCACTTTTACTTCCACTTTTATAAATCATATTCTATTTAAAGCTATTATGGACCTGGACTTCCCTGGTGGCTCAGATGGTAAAGAGTCTGCCTGTAATCCTGGAGACCAGGGTTCGATCCTTGGGTCAGGAAAATCCCCTGGAGAAGGAAATGGCAACCCACTCCAGTATTCTTGCCAGGAGAATTCCATGGACAGGGGAGCCTGGTGGGCTACAGTCCATAGGGTCGCAAGAAGTCAGACACGACTGAGCAACTTCACTTTCACTTTCACGGACCTAGAGATTATCACACTAAGTGAAGTAAGTCACACAGAGACAAATACCATATGATATCACTTATATGTGGAATCTAAAATAAAAGATAAAATGAACTTATAATTTTAAACTGTTATTTTTGGCTAAGCCTGTCTTGATTCCTTCTGCTTCATTTTTTGAATAACCAAATTATTATTGTATACTGACAGAACAACAGACTTTACACATGTCAATTATAGTCAATTTAGTAATTTTTTCTATATCCCTACCATCCCTTTCTACCCATAATTACTTATTTATATCTTCATGAATGTTTATCAAGTGAAATAAATATTGGGTTCGCCAAAAAGTTCATTTGAGTTTTTCTATAAAATGCCATGGAAAAACCCAAAGGAACTTTTTGGCCAACACAATAAAAGCTACTTGAGGGCAAGTGTCATTAGTTCTCAATCTTACTATCCTTCCCAATGCTTAATGAAGCTAGGCAGAGCAAAGTACACATAATATAGGACTGTGCATTACAAAGTATCACTTCTAGTCCCATTTGGTAGCTTACAAGAGTCATTTTGATTCTTTGAGTCTCAATGACCTTATAGGAAAACCAGGATAATAACTTTCTCACAGGGATATTTTGAAGTTAAAGTGGAATGATGAATGTGAAAGAGCTTTGGTAACTTGGAATCTATGGAAATGTTGCTGCTATGTCACTTCAGTCGTGTCCAACCCTGTGTGACCCCACAGACAGCAGCCCATGAGGCTCCCCCGTCCCTGGGATTCTCCAGGCAAGAATACTGGAGTGGATTGCCATTTCCTTCTCCAATTCATGAAAGTGAAAAGTGAAAGTGAAGTTGCTCAGTCATGTCCAACTCTTAGTGACCCCATGGACTGCGGCCCACCAGGCTCCTCTGTCCATGGGATTTTCCAAGCAAGAGTGCTGGAGTGGGGTGCCATTGCCTTCTCCATATGGAAATGTTAGGTGTTATTAAAACAGAGCTCCAAATACACACTAAGTTAATCTATTCAAATGCTTTAGAGATTCTGATTTTTTTTCTAAAAATGAGTCATTTCTTTAAATGTATCTTAACAATTGTGTTTTCCTATTAAAAGAAAGTATTGTCTACATTTTAAAGAAGAAATAAAGCATATGGAAATTCTGATATAATCCATCTATATCACCATAAATATATAAGGAGGAAATATCAACACCTTATGTATGCTTTGTTTTTGTTGCTTTTTAAAAGTTTTACTGTATAGAAATTAGGACATATCCCCACCTGTGATTAAAATGCATGACTGAAATTTAAAAACCTATTTCAGTCTCTTCAAGAATGTGATGTTAAATATGTTATCTCTCCCAATCATATGGTGAGATGCCTGAGATGGTACATTTTCTTTCATTACAATTCAGTACTCTTGCTCCAAATTCATCTTTTTTTTTCCATTTCTTAAATTATAAAATCAGGGCATGTTGCTTCGTAATGGGTTTGCTATTTGTTATTTTCTGTCACAGTAGTAGCTTAACTAAACCATTCACAGTTTATCAGTCTAAAAGAGAGCCCACTCCAGCATTGCCATAGGGTGTAAGGAGGTGATTAATTTAGAAAATATACAGGTTTCTTATATGCGATCCCATGTGTTTTGAATCCAATAAGAACAAGAGAGTTTTTTGACACTGAAAATAAAATTTGATCTTACAGAAAAACTTTGCCAGTAGCTCCATTCTCAGACTAGACAGACTACATTTCACACAATTGAACAGATTTCAGCATCAATGCATGTAAAAAAGAACCTTTTATGTTTTCAAATAGAGCTGAAAATGTTACATGTTATCTGAAAAATGCAATAAACATTTCTGTGTTCATTTAATAAAGTCATGTTCCTGTGTACTGTGTGAGTCCAGATGTGATCTTTGGAGAGGCGGTCCTAAGATGACAGAGGAATAGGATGGGGAGACCACTTTATCCTCCACAAATTCATTAAAAGAACATTTGAATGCTGAACAAATTCCACAAAACAACTTCTGAATGATGGCAGAGGACATCAGGCACCCAGAAAGGTAGCCCATTGTCTTTGAAAGGAGTATGGCCGAGACACTGTGAGCACTCCCCCACATACACCAGTGATATTTGTTTGCAGTGTTCCTCCCTCCCCACAGCACCACTGAACAAGTGAGCCTAAATAAGTGACCACCTTCACCCCCTTGTGTCAGGGCGGAAATTAGACACTGAAGAGACCAACAAACAGAAGAAGCTAAAATAAACAGAGGGAACTGCTTTGGAAGTGACAGGTGCAACAGATTAAAACCCTGTAGTTAGGACTGACTACATTGGAAGGGGCCTATAGATCTTGAGAAGTATAAGCTGGCTCAGGAACTATCTGAAACTGAACTGACCCCACACTGCCTGCAACAGCTCCAGAGCTATTTTTACTATTATCATTTTTAATTTTTTTTCTTATTTTTAAGTCTTCTATTACTCCTTTAATTTTCATTTTTATAACCTATTACCTTACAAAAAAAGACCCTATTTTTAAAGCAAGCTTCATACATATATTTTATAATTTTTGTGACTTTGTATTTTTTTTAAATATTGTATTTTTGAGAGTTTAACTGCTACTCTAGATTTTTAATCTTTGCTTTTTGGTATTTGTTATCAAATTTTGTACCTTTAAGAACCCAAACTTCAGTACCCATTTTTACTTGGGAGTTTGATCACTGGCTTGATTGCTCTCTCCATCTTTTGGCTCTCCTTTTTCTCCACAAGGTCCCCTCTATCTCCTCCCCTCCCCACCTTCTCTTCTCTACCCAACTCTGTGAATCTATTTGTGTGTTCCGGGCTGTGGAGAACACTTTGGGAACTGATTACTGGCGGGATCTATCTCGCTCCTTTTGATTCCCCCTTTTCTCCTCCTGGTCACCTCTGTCTCCTTCCTCCCTCTTCTCTGTGTAACTCTGTGAACATCTCTGAGGGGTCCAGACTGTGGAGAGCACATAAGGAATTGATTACTGGCTAGCTTATTCTCTCCCCTTTTTATTCCCCCTGTTCTTCTCCTAGTCACCTCTATCTCCCTCCTCCCTCTTCTCTTACCCATGTAACTGTGCATCTCTCCAGGTGTCCCTCACTGTGGAGAAACTTTTCACCATTAACCTAGATGTTTTATCATTGGTGCTGTAGAGATGGAGAAGTCTTGAGGCTACTGTAAGAATAAGATGGAAAACTAGAAGCAGGAGGCTTAAGTCCAAAACCTGAGAACACCAGAGAACTCCTGACTGCAGGGAACATTAATCGATAAGAGCTCATCCAAACGCCTCCATACCTACACTGAAACCAAGCACCACCCAAGAGCCAACAAGTTCCAGAGCAAGACATACCACACTAATTCTCCAGCAATGCAGGAACATAGCCCTGAGCTTCAATATGCAGGCTGCCCAAAGTCACATCAAAACCATAGACACCTCAAAACTCACTACTGGACACTTCATTGCACTCCAGAGAGAAGAAATCCAGCTCCACCCACCAGAACACTGATGCAAGCTTCCCTAAACAGAAAACCTTGACAAGCCACCCGTCCAACCCCACCCACAGCAAGGAACCTCCACAATAAAGAGGAACCACAAACTGCCAGAATACGGAAAGGCCACCCCAAACACAGCAATCTAAACAAGATGAAAAGGCAGAGAAGTGCTCAGCAGGTAAAGGAACAGGATAAATGCCCACCAAACCATACAAAAGAGGAGGAGATAGGGAGTCTACCTGAAAAAGAATTCAGAATAATGATAGTAAAAATGATCCAAAATCTTGTAAACAAAATTGAGTTACAGATAAATACCCTGGAGACAAGGATTGAGAAGATGCAAGAAATGTTTAACAAGGACCTAGAAGAAATAAAAAAAGAGTCAATCAATAATGAATAATGTAATAAATGAAATCAAAAGCAATCTGGAGTGAACCAACAGTAGAATAATGGAGGCAGAAGGTAGAGTAAGTGAGGTAGAAATTGGAATGGTAGAAATAAATGAAACAGAGAGGAGAAAAGTAAAAAGAATTAAAAGAAATGAGGACAACTTCAGAGACCTCTGGAACAATGTCAAATGCCTCAACATTCGAATCATAGGAGTCCCAGAAGAAGAAGACAGAAAGAAAGGCCATGAGAAAATATTTGAAGAGATAATAGTTGAAAAATTCCCTAAAATGGGGAAGGAAATAGTAACCCAAGTCCAAGAAACCCAGAGAGTCCCAAACAGGATAAACCCAGGGCGAAACACCCCAAGACAATATCAAACACAAAGAACAAATATTAAAAGCAGCAAGGGAAAAACAACAAATAACACACAAGGGGATTCCCATAAGGATAACAGCTGATTTTTCAATAGATACTCTTCAGGCCAGAAGGGAATGGCAGGGCATATCAAAAGTGATGAAAGAGAAAAACCTACAACCCACATTACTGTACCCAGCAAGGATCTCATTCTAATATGAAGGAGAAATCAAAAGCTCTACAGACAAGCAAAAGCTGAGAGAATTCAGCACCACCAAACCAGCTCTCCAACAAATGCTAAAGGATCTTCTCTAGACAGGAAACACAGAAAGGGTGTATAAACTTGAACCCAAAATAACAAAGTAAATGGCAACAGGATCATACTTATCAATTACTTTAAATGTAAATGGATTGAATGCCCCAACCAAAGGACAAAATTGGCTGAATAGATACAAAAACAAGACCCATCTATATGTTGTCTACAAGAGCCCCGCCTCAAAACAAAGGACACATACAGACTGAAAATGAAGGGCTGGAAAAAGATATTCCACAGAAATAGAGACCAAAGAAAGCAGGAGTAGCAATGCTCATATCAGATAAAATAGACTTTAAAATAAAGGCTGTGAAAAGAGACAAAGAAGGACACTACATAATGATCAAAGGATCAATCCAAGAAGAAGATATAACAGTTAAAAATATATTAGTATGCATCATAGGAGCACCGCAATATGTAAGGCAAATGCTAACAAGCATGAAAGGGTAAATTAACAATAACGCAATAATAGTGGAAGACTTTAATACCCCATTCACACCTATGGATAGATCAACTAAACAGAAAACTAACAAGGAAACACAAAATTTAAATGATACAATCTATAGGACATTTCACCCCAAAACAATGAATTTCACCTTTTTCTCAAGTGCACATGGAACATTCTCCAGGATACATCACATCCTGGGCCATAAATCCAGCCTTGGTAAATTCAAAAAAATTGAAATCATTCCAAGCATTTTTTCTGATCACAATGCAGTAAGATGAGATGCCAATTATAGGAGAAAAACTATTAAAAATTCCAACATATGGAGGCTGAACAACACGGTGCTGAATAACCAACAAATCACAGAAGAAATCAAAAAAGAAATCAAAATATGCATAGAAGTGAATGAAAATGAAAACATAATAACCCAAAACCTATGGGACACTGTAAAAGCAGTGCTAAGGGGAAGGTTCATAGCAATACAGGATTACCTCAAGAAACAAGAAAAAAGTCAAATATGTAACATAACTCTACACTTAAAGCAACTAGAAAAGGAAGAAATTAAGATCCTCAGGGTTAGTAGAAGGAAATAAATCTTAAAAATTAGGGCAGAAATAAAAGCAAAAGAAACAAAAGAGACCATAGCAAAAATCACCAAAGCCAAAAGCTGGTTTCTTGAGAAGATAAATAAAATAGACAAACCATTAGTCTGATTCATCAAGAAATAAAGGGAGAAGAATCAAATCAGCAAAATTAGAAATGAAAATGGAGAAATCACAACAGACAACATAGAAATACAAAGGATCACAAGAGACTACTATCAGCAACTATATGTCAATAACATGGACAACATGGAAGAAATGGACAAATTCTTAGAAAAGTACAACTTTCCAAAACTGAACCAGGAAGAATTAGAAAATCTTAACAGACCTATCACAGGCATGGAAATAGAAACGGTAATCAGAAGTCATCCTGCACACAAAAGCCCAGGTCCAGACGGCTTCACAGCTGAATTCTACCAAAAATTTAGAGAAGAGCTAAAACCTATCCTATGCAAATTCTTCCAGAAAATTGCAGAGGAAGGAAAACTTCCAAACTCATTCTATGAGGCCACCATCACCCTAACATCAAAACCAGAAAAAGCTGCCACAAAAAAGAAAAATACAGTCCAATATCACTGACTAACATAGATACAAAAATCCTTAACAAATTCCAGCAAGCAGAATCCAACAACATATTTAAAAGATCATACATCATGACCAAGTGGGCTTTATCCCAGTGATGCAAGGATTCTTCAATATCTGCAAATCAATCAATGTTATACACAACCTTAACAAATTGAAATATAAAAAGCATATGATTATCTCAATAGATGCAGAGAAAGCTTTTGAAAATATTCAACATCTATTTATGATAAAAACCCTCCAGAAAGCAGGCAGAGAAGGAACATACCTCAACATAATAAAAGCTATATATGACAAACCCACAGCAAACATTATCCTCAATGGTGAAAAAATGAAAGTATTTCCCCTAAAGTCAAGAACAGGACAAAGGTGTCCACTTTCACCTCTACTATGCAACATAGTTTTGGAAGTTTTGGCTGCAGCAATCAGAGCAGAAAAAGAAATAAAAGGAATTCAGATTGGAAAAGAAGTAAAACTCTCACTCCTTGCAGATGACATGAGTCTCTACATAGAAAATCCTAAAGGCTCCAACATAAAATTACTGGAGCTAATCAATGAAGATAGTAAATTTGCAGGATATAAAATTAATACACAGAAGTCCCTTGCATTCCTATACACTAACAATGAGAAATTAAGGAAACAATTCCATTCACCATTGTATGAAAAGCATAAAATACTTAAGAATATATCTACCTAAAGAAACAAAAGACCTATACATAGAAAACTGTAAATCACTGATGAAGGAAAGGAAAGAGGACACAATAGATGGAGAAATGTACCATGTTAAAGGATTGGAAGAATCAATATAGTGAAAATGAGTATACTACCCAAAGCAATCTATAAATTCAATGCAATTCCTATCAAGCTACCAACGGTATTTTTCAGAAAACTAGAACAAATAATTTCATAATTTGTATGGAAATACAAAAAACCTCAAATAGCCAAAGCAACGGAGAATGCAATGGCACCCCATTCTAGTACTCTTGCC
Organism: Ovis aries; assembly: GCF_016772045.2. Lineage (NCBI taxonomy): Eukaryota > Metazoa > Chordata > Mammalia > Artiodactyla > Bovidae > Ovis > Ovis aries. The sequence continues at coordinate 92,532,951 of NC_056080.1, read as the reverse complement.
TGGAAAATCCCATGGATGGAAGAGCCTGGAAGGCTGCAGTCCATGGGTTGCTGAGGTTGGACACAACTGAGCGACTTCACTTTCACGTTTCACTTTCATGCATTGGAGAAGGAAATGGCAACCCACTCCAGTGTCCTTGCCTGGAGAATCCCAGGGACAGGGGAGCCTGGAGGGCTGCTGTCTATGGGGTCGCACAGAGTCAGACACGACTGAAGTGACTTAGCAGCAGCAGCAGCAGCAGCCAAAGCAATCTTGAGAAAAAAGAGTGAAACTGGAGGAATCAACCTGACTGACTTCAGGCAATACTACAAAGCCACAGTCATCAAGGCAGTATGGTACTGGCACAAAGACAGAAATACAGATCAATGGAACAAAATAGAAAGCCCAGAGATAAATCCATGCACCTATAGACAACTTATCTTTGACAAAGGAGGCAAAAATATACAATGAAGAAAAGACAACCCCTTTAACAAGTGGTGCTGGGAAAACTGGTCAACCACTTGCAGAAAGAACACTTTCTAACACCATACACAAAAATAAACTCAAAATGGATTAAAGATCTAAATGTAACACCAGAAACTATAAAACTCCTAGAGAACACAGGCAAAGCACTCTCCGACATAAATCACAGCAGGATCCTCTATGACCTACCTCTCAGAGTAATGGAAATAAAAGCAAAAATAAACAAATGGGACCTAATTAAACTTAAAAGCTTTTGAACAACAAAGGAAACTATAAGCAAGTTGAAAAGACAGCCTTCAGAATGGGAGAAAATAATAGCAAACGAAGCAACTAACAGTTAATCTCAAAAATATACAAGCAAATCCTACAGCTCGATTCCAGAAAAATAAACGACACAATCAAAAAATGGGCCAAAGAACTAAACAGACATTTCTCCAAAGAAGACATACAGATGGCTAACAAACACATGAAAAGATGCTCAACATCACTCATTATCAGAAAAATGCAAATCAAAACCACAATGAGGTACCATTTTGTGCCAGTCAAAATGGCTGCTGTCAAAAAGTCTACAAACAATAAATGCTGGAAAGCATGTGGAGAAAAGGGAACCCTCTTACACTGTTGGTGAGAAGGCAAACTAGTTCACTATGGAGAACAGCGTGGAGATTCCTTAAAAAACTGGGAATAGAACTGCCATATGACCCAGAAACCCCACTGCTGGGCATAAACACCAAAGAAATCAGAATTGAAAGAGAGACATGTACCCCAATGTTCATCATAGCACTATTTATAATAGCCAGGACTTGGAAGCAACCTAGATGTCCATCAGCAGAGAGATGGTTAAGAAAACTGTTGTACATATACACAATGGAATTTTACTCAGCTATTAAAAAGAATACATTTGAATCAGTTCTAATGAGGTGGATGAAACTGGAGCCTATTATACAGAGTGAAGTAAACCAGAAAGAAAAACACCAATACAGTATCAGTTCAGTTCAGTTCATTTCAGTTGCTCAGTCGTGTCCAACTCTGCAACCCCATGAATCTCAGGACGCCAGGCCTCCCTGTCCATCACCAACTCCCGGAGTTCACCCAAACGCACATGCATTGAGTTGGTGATGCCATCCAGCCATCTCATCCTCTTTTGTCCCCTTCTCCTCCTGCCCCCAATCCCTCCCAGCATCAGGGTCTTTTCCAGTGAGTCAACTCTTCACATGAGGTGGCCAAAGTATTGGAGTTTCAGCCTCAGCATCAGTCCTTCCAATGAATACCCAGGACTGATCTCCTTTAGGATGGACTGGTTGGATCTCCTTGCAGTCCAAGGGACTCTCAAGAGTCTTCTCCAGCACCACAGTTCAAAAGCATCAATTCTTCAGCGCTCAGCTTTCTTCATAGTCCAACTCTCACATCCATACATGACCACTGGAAAAACAATAGCCTTGACTAGACAGACCTTTGTATACTAATTCATATATATGGAATTTAGAAAGATGGTAATGATAACCCTATATACAAGACAGCAAAAGAGAAAAAGATATATAGAACAGTCTTTTGTACTCTGTGAGAGAAGACAAGGGTGGGATGATTTTGACCAAATGACATAGTGGCAATCTGAATAGAAAGGACTGGGACTGATATGGGAAACATTGTAAACACAGGATCACCAGGATTTAACTGGCTGGGTAGGTAGGAAAGTACAGATATGAAGTCCTTTAAAATGAATCTGAAGTGTCCACCATGGGTGACTAGGGATTATGATATCCTGGTGATCTGGAAACTGAACAATCCAGTTACAGCAATGGTGTTGTCAGAGCTGTTTACATACACAAGAATCTACTTGTGGATTGGAAAAAAAAGAAAGAAAGAAACACCAATATAGTATACTAATGCATATATAGGGAATTTAGAAAGATGGTAATGATAACCCTGTATGAGAGACTGTAAAAGAGACACAGATGTATAGAACAGTCTTTTGGACTCTGTGGGAGAGGGAGAGGGTGGGATAATTTGGGAGAATGGCATTGAAACATGTATAATGTCATATATGAAATGAATCGCCAGTCCAGGTTCAATGCATGATACAGGATGCTCGGGGCTGGTGCACTGGGATGACCCAGAGGGATGGTAGGGGAGGGAGGTGGGAGGGGGGTTCAGGATGGGGAACACGTGTACACCCATGGCAGATTCATGTTTATGTATGGGAAAACCAATACAATAAAAACAAATAATAAAGAAAGAAAAAAAGGAAGGCTGGAAGTGATCAATCTTCCTTATAGAAAAGGAACAGAGCAAGACACATCCAAAAGTCAGGTGCACATAAGTTAAGGATGATGACTTCTAGTAAAAGGACATTTGTTCACTTTCACATGGAGAAATGAGGAAGAAGTCAGCACTTAGCATATAAATCATGGTTTCCACTTAGGTGAATCAGGCTTACAGTCAGAATGGTGGCCAGGCTTCCACATGGTCTACCCAGAAGAGTGGAATACACCCAGAAGAGTAAAATATAGAATCATCATGAAGGAATGGCCAGCTAAAAGTTATAGGAGGGATTTTAGAGACATGGAAACAACCCAGATAGAATGACTTCTTAGGTATTCAGCAAAATAACAAAAGCTATAGTTAGCCTTGATTATTATGCACCACATATTGAGCTGGGTAGTTCACGTCTCTCATTTCATTTGACCTTCATAACAATCATATTCAGTTCAGTTCAGTTCAGTTCAGTTGCTCAGTCATGTCTGACTCTTTGCAACCCCATGAATTGAAGCACCCCAGGCCTCCCTGTCCATCACCAACTCCCGGAGTTCACTCAGACTCATGTCCATCGAGTCAGTGATGCCATCCAGCCATCACATCCTCGGTCGTCCCCTTCTCCTCCTGCCCACAATCCCTCCCAGCATCAGAGTCTTTTCCAATGAGTCAACTCTTCATGTGAGGTGGCCAAATTACTGGAGTTTCAGCTTTAGCATCATTCCTTCCAAAGAAATCCCAGGGTTGATCTCCTTCAGAATGGACTGGTTGGATCTCCTTGCAGTCCAAGGGACTCTCAAGAGTCTTCCCTAACACCACAGTTCAAAAGCATCAATTCTTCGGTGCTCAGCCTTCTTCACAGTCCAACTCTCACATCCATACATGGCCACTGGAAAAACCATAGCCTTGACTAGATGGACCTTAGTCGGCAAAGTAATGTCTCTGCTTTTGAATATACTATCTAGGTTGCTCATAACTTTTCTTCCAAAGAGTAAGCGTCTTTTAATTTCATGGCTGCAGTCACCATCTGCAGTGATTTTGGAGCCCAAAAATATAAAATCTGATACTGTTTCCACTGTTTCCCCTTCCATTTCCCATGAAGTGATGGGACCGGATGCCATGATCTTCGTTTTCTGAATAATGAGCTTTAAGCCTATTTTTTTCACTCTCTTTCACTTTCATCAAGAGGCTTTTTAGTTCCTTTTCACTTTCTGCCATAAGGGTGGTGTTATCTGCATATCTGAGGTTATTGATATTTCTCCTGGCTATCTTGATTCCAGCTTGTGTTTCTTCCAGTCCAGCGTTTCTCATGATGTACTCTGCATATAAGTTAAATAAGCAGGGTGACAATATACAGCTTTGACACACTCCGTTTCCTATTTGGAACCAGTCTGTTGTTCCAAGTCCAGTTCTAACTGTTGTTTCCTGACCGGCATACAGATTTCTCAAGAGGCAGGTCAGGTGGTCTGGTACTCTCATCTCTTTCAGAATTTTCCACAGTTTATTGTGATCCACACAGTCAAAGGCTTTGGCATAGTCAATAAAGCAGAAATAGATGTTTTTCTGGAACTCTCTTGCTTTTTCGATAATCCAGCGGATGTTGGTAATTTGATCTCTGGTTCCTCTGCCTTTTCTAAAACCAGCTTGAACATCAGGAAGTTCACGGTTCACATATTGTTGAAGCCTGGCTTGGAGAATTATATTAGGTGATGACTATTACTCCAAAATCTTAGATAAGGAAATGGAATGTGAATTTAAGACATTTTCTCAGAGTCACAAAATGTAATCGTTGCTGACAGAAATTGAACACGTATTTCTTTCATCTCAAAGCTCATTTTCTGCTTTGACTCCAGGTTACTATTCAGGAAACGTCTATATAAAACTGAAGAAGGAAAGTTAGGGAATTACAGATATTAGTCAGAAAATCTCTGGGAAGAGGCAGACTGTGATTGTGGAAGCAAGTAAGAAATTTGAACTGGCAGAAGTTTTTCCAGATGGATGTGTGTGGGGAGAGAAAAGCACAAGGAAGGGAGAGGGGAGCAGAAAACATCAGCCAAAGCCGTCCTGAAAGGTACACAGGGCTTCTCCTTTTTAGAACAGTGACCCAACTTCAATCAATGAACCTCTGGGATCCTTAGCTGGGATATAGCAAGATCCCATGGGTGATTTGTTCCTTCCACCTTCACCTCAGCCCAAGTGTTTAATTAGCTGAATGATCCTAGAAATCTGCGCAAGTGTAAACAAACTGGAGCATAATATATGTGGAAGCAACTTCTAGCTGTGAAAAGCTTACCCTGTGGGCAACTAGTTTTCAGGTTGCTGCTAAGAACCATGCAGCAGTTTCAGTTCTGAAGCCCTGCTGGAAGGCTGCAGCTACAGATATGTGTGTCAGCAAACAACTGTCACCTAGCCCAGCAGGAGGTTACCTGAATGACAGTGCCCACCGAAGTAGCAGTGTCCTGGGGCTGAGCTTCAGGTGGATCTGACTGTAGTCTAAGATTGTTATCTCATATCCCTTATTGTATCCTTTGCTGCAATGCCTTAATGAGTCCATTCAGGACCAAAATTACCGGATAAACCTGTTACTAAAAGCAATGGGCCCTGGCGTGCTGCAGTTCATGGGGTCGCAAAGAGTCGAAACCAACTGAGCAACTGAACTGACGTGAAAATCTATGGATTCCTAACAATTTGTCTGATCCAATCTCTATGCTTTATGTTAAGGAAACAGACACTATGACATTCATTCATTCATTCATTAAAACTTTTAACTCTCCATTTCAAAAACTATGGTAATCACTGAGAGCAGCATACAAAAATTAATGTGTTCGTCTATGCTTATTATAAATTAAAGTATAGAAAGAAAGATCACATATCTTGATATAATAGTATATTGTCTTGCTTCTCAAAAGAGGGCCTGGGGCCATATTCTTAGCATTCAGAGATGAATCTATCAGATTGTGTATGTGCAGATGTGTGACAGAAACTTATTGAGTAATACAATCCTATTTGGGTATCTGGAAGCCTACTTTATTATAGCATGTTATATATGCTATAATATACTATGATATGTTGGACTATACCATATGTTATAATAATGTAACTTGAAATTTCAGAGCCCAGATTTGTGTTTTTGTTTCAAAGGAGGTCAGTGCCAGATTTGTGCTCATTTTTTAATCAGGTTGCTGCCAATTAGTACCATTTTCGCTGTCATAGAAATGAAAGGAACAGTTTTTATAGTACAGATAATGAGTTCAGGCCCTGCAAAGGTCAAATCATAGCATTATGTGACATGCAAACAAAAGTAAGACAGGAGATTAAGGGGGAATTGAGTCATTACAAAGTTTAAGCAATTTGACAGTTCAGTTCAGTCGCTCAGTCATGTCCGACTCTTTGCGACCCCATGGATCGCAGAAAACTGTAGATTAGTTCTCAGATGTACTTTGATTTCCATATGATAACATCATTACATTAAATTATTTGAATTGTGTATTTATGTGTTTAAATACTTTTTTGGTCATAACATATACATAATTTTAGGTTTGGAAGTATTTGAGTAACAGGATAAAATAATTTGTTATATGCTAATTTTTCCCTTAAAAATTGTCCATATACTACCTAAGATTAGAAAACATTGTTATACTGTTCAGTATTATCTATCCTGCCTGCCTCCATCCCCAAGTGTACTGATAAAGATCACGAGATATTGATTTCCTAATAACCCACTTTTATGGCCTCTCACTAGTCCTCATCTTTATTGACTCTTTGGAGGTATTTGGTAGTGTTTTTTTCATTTCCTTCTCTGAACTCCTTTTTAGTCTGACTACTGAGAAATTACTCTTTTCTTCTGTTCCCCTGGTCATTCTTTCTTAGTCTCTTTCTGGAATTATTACTCTTGTCAGCCTAATGGATATTGACATGTCTAAGAGTTTTTCCAGTTTATCACCTCTTACACTTGATGTGGGTAAATGTTCCTAATATTTCAATTACTGTCTATACAATAATGACAAAATTGACATATTAATAATGTAGCTAAATCTCTCTCTGAAACACCATACTTGTACAACTATCTACTGGAAATCTTCACCTGAATGGTCCACAGTCTTCTCAACTTCAAGATGGACAAAACTGAACTCATCAGCTACACACACACACTCTCTCTCTCTCTCTCTCTCTCTCTCTCTCTCTCTCTCTCTCTCTCTATCACGCACACACACAACCACTTACTTCTTACTTTAGTGTCCTCCATCTTGTGAATGGCAGTCATTTTGCATTCCTTATCTATTTCTACCATATATCTGAGTCAGAAATCTTCAAGTAAACTTAAGAAGCTATGTTGCATTGTAAATCAACTATACTCCAATAATTAAAAAAAAAAAGAAGCAGCAGCAGCAGCAGCTATGGTTCATCAGATGCAAGCAGACAGCAACTTCATTATTTTATTTTTCTGTTTCAATTTTATGTTTATAACTTGTTTTAATCCAGATAAAGTAGGCAGTTCTAATTGCTTTTTCATTTACTTTCAAATTCTAGTGAGAACAGGGTCATTTTTTGGTTTTTGTTTATTTTGTTCACTGCTAACTCCTAGATGCTGGAGAAGAAAATGGCTGCCCACTTGAGTGTTCTTGCCTGGAGAATTCCATGGACAGAGGAGCCTGGTGGGCTTCAGTCCATGTCATTGAGACGAGTTGGACACAACTGAGTGACTGAGCACAAAAAATCTTTCTGCTGTCTAGTGGTTTACACTTTTTCTGGGATCACCTAGTTCTCCAATCGTCCTTTTGGACAGAGTCTCTACCCAATAGGACTCAGTCTGCCTCTATTCCTTGTTGTTGTTGTTGTTGTTGTTGTTTTTGTTGTCCAGTTGTCAAGTCTTGTCTGACTCTGCAACCCCATGGATTGCAGCACTCCAGGCTTCCCCGTCTATCACCAAATTCCGGAGCTTGCTCAAACTCATGTCCATCAAGTCAGTGATGCCATGCAACCATCTCATCCTCTGTTGCCCCCTTCTCCTCCTGCCTTCAATCTTTCCCAGCATCAGGGTCTTTTCCAGTGAGTCTCTTCTTCACATTAAGTGACTAAAGTATTGGAGCTTTAGCTTCAGCATCAGTCCTTCTAATGAATATTCAGGTTGATTTCCTTTAGGATTGACTGCTTTGATCTCCTTGCTGTCCAAGGAACTCTCAAGAGTCTTCTTCAGCACCACAGTTCAAAAGTATCAATTTTTCAGAGCTCAGTCTTCTTTATGGTCAAACTCTCACATCTGTACATGACTACTGAAAAAATCATATATTTTGACTATATGGACCTTTGTCGACCTCTCTTCCTATGGACTCCACATCTGGCCCACAGGTAAACAAAATTCATGTTTTTCACCACAAACTCTAGAAGTGCACACCAGTCACCAATGCAGCCCTATGTCTACATTCTGCATAAATAGGATTAACTTAAACCATAGCTTTTTTAGTTGCAGCTCTTCAGATATGAGTCAGATGACAAACCCTGAATCCCTTAAAACTCCAAGGAATTCATGTCAAATTCTTCCTGAAGCATCCCTGACTTGATTTAAGGTGGGTGAAAGCTTGCTCCTCTCCTTACCCAGGGGAAGCAAAATACATCAACAACTCTGCCCAAATAAATCTGAATCCCTGACTTTTTCAACCTTGCATAAATTCATAGCCATTTTCTAAGAATATGGTTGGTGGGCTATTGCTGGCAGAATCAGTTTGTGGCTATCCCTTTACAAGTGCTATAAAAATGACTAGTATCTATCTTTAAAATATTGCTTTTATTTTTATTTGACAACAACTGCTTTTTCATCAAGATTTGATGACACTTTTGAAATTTACTGACATTGCAATAATTCAAATATGACTTCTTATAATGCAAGCTTGGCATTCCATTTCCCTTATCACTGGAAGTGATACCTTATGTTTTATGTCCAATTAGTCTTCTATTCCTTCATTTCTAGCTTTTAATACCTGACATTCATTCAGTCTCGTATCCTTTCTTTCACACTATTTTCATATTCTAACTTACTTATATCCATTGCTACCATCTTCCCTCTATATGCTAACTGCAAACCACCATCCACATATCAAATATGTTATTTTTGGTGTTTCTGAAATGCCAGTTTGATAGAATCAGATTATTCCCAGCTTCTTGCATGATATACTCAAAATTCCTTAAAATAATATATGAAGCCTTTTAAGATCTAACCTATGCCTCCATCTTAAGCCTTCTCTCTTAAACTAAAAGTTACGAAGGTTCCACCATAAAAATCTGACGTGTCAACCATACTGAAAAGCCTACACTTTCTGGAAATATTTGTTTGAAATATCTTGACATTATCTATACAATTTCCTTTTTCTAGAATGTCCCTCCCACTCACACTATGCCATTTCATTGCCAATCTTGTTGAAAATTTTCCATTTATCTTTTGCAAATCAGCTCAGTGGTGACCTACTCTGTTAGGGTTTTCCCCATTTTTTCAGAGGCTTATGAATTTATCTATTATTGTTAGAGGCCCCCAATGTTATTATGGAAAGTGAAGTCACTCAGTCATGTCCGACTCTTTGTGACCCCATGGACTATAGCCTACCAGGCTCCTCTGTCCATGGGATTTTCTAGGCAATAGTACTGGAGTGGATTGCCATTTCCTTCCCCAGGGGATCTTCCCAACCCAGGAATCGAACCTGAGTCTCCCACATTGTAGACAGACGCTTTACCGTCTGAGCCACCAGGGAAGTCCTGTTATTATGGAAGGGCTGCCACAAACATAAGTTGTTCTTAACAGTCTCCAGTGACATACTTGATTTAATCTCTGTTCATTCTGATTAATCTAATCATGGCTCAAGATATCAAGTATCATTCATTCAGTCAGTTCAGTCACTCAGTCCTGTCCAACTCTTTGCAACCCCATGTGCTACAGCATTCCAGGTGTCCCTGTCCATCACCAACACCTGGAGTTTACTCAGTCTCATGTCCATTGAGTAAGTGATGCCATCCAACCATCTGATCGTCTGTCATCCCCTTCTCTGGCCACCTTCAAACTTTCCCAGGATCAGGGTCTTTTTCTTTGCATCAGGTGACCAAAGTATTGGAGTTTCAGCTTCAGCATCAGTCCTTCCAATGAATATTCAGGACTGATTTCCTTTAGGATGGACTGGTTGGATCTCCTTGCAATCCAAGGGACTCTCAAGAGTCTTCTCCAACACCACAGTTCAAAAGCATCAGTTCTTTGGCACTCAGCCTTCTTTATGGTCCAACTCTCACATCCATACATGACTACTGGGAAAACCATAGTTTTGACTAGATGGACCTTTGTTGACAAAGTATAATATCTCTCTTTTATAATATGCTGTCTAGATTTCTTCCAAGGAGCAAGCATCTTTTAATTTCATGGATAGGGTCACCATCTGTAGTGATTTTGGAGCACCCCACCAAAAAAAAAATAAAGTCTCTAACTGTCTCCACTGTTTCCCTATCTATTTGCCATGAAGTGATGGCACTAGATGCCATGATCTTAGTTATCTGAACTTTGAGTTTAAAGCCAACTTTTTCACTCTCCTCTTTCACTTTCATCAAGAGGCTTTTTAGTTCCTCTTCACTTTCTGCCATAAGGGTGGTGTTATCTGCATAACTGAGGTTATTGATATTTCCCCCAGCAATCATGATTCCAGCTTATGCTTCATCCATCCCAAGCATTTCTCATGATGTACTCTTCATATAAGTTAAATAAGCAGGGTGACAATATACAGCCTTGACATACTTCTTTCCCTATTTGGAACCAGTCTGTTTTTCCATGTCCGGTTCTAACTGCTGCTTCCTGAACTGCATACAGATTTTTCAAGAGGCAGGTCTGGTGGTCTGGTATTCCTGTTTCTTGAATAATTTTTCAGTTTGTTGTGATCCACACAGTCAAAGTCTTTGGCATAGTCAATGAAGCAGAAGTAGATGTTTCTCTGGAACTCTCTTGGTTTTTTACGATGATACAGCAGATGTTGGCAACTGGGTCTCTGGTTCCTCTGCCTTTTCTGAATCCAGCTTGAACATCTGGAAGTTCACAATTAATGTACTGTTGAAGCCTGGCTTGGAAAATTTTGAGCATTACTAGCATGTGAGATGAATGCAATTTTGCAATAGTTTTTTCATTCTTTGGCATTGCCTTTCTTTGGGATTGGAATGAAAACTGACCTTTTCCAGTCCTGTGGTCACTGGTGAGTTTTTCAAATTTGCTCACATATTGAGTGCAGCACTTTCACAGCATCATCGTTTAGGACTTGAAATAGCTCAACTGGAATTTCATTACCTCCACTAGCTTTGTTCATAGTGATGCTTCCTAAGGCCCACTAGACTTTGCATTCCAGGATATCTGGCTCTAGGTGAGTGATCACATCATCATGATTATCTGGGTCATGAAGATCTTTTTGTATAGTTATTCTGTGTATTCTTGTCATCTCTTCTTAATATCTTATGCTTCTGTTAGGTCCATACCAGTTCTGTTCTTTATTGTGCCCATTATTTCATGAAATGTTCCCTTAGTATCTCTGATTTTCTTGAAGAGACCTCTAGTCTTTCCCATTCTATTGCTTTCCTCTATTTCTTTGTGTTGATCACTGAGGAAGGCTTTCTTATCTCTCCTTGCTATTTTTGGAACTCTGCATTCAAATGGATATATCTTTTCTTTTCTCCTTTGTCTTTCAATTCTCTTTTCACAGCTATTTATAAGGCCTCCTCTGGAGAAGGCAATGGCACCCCACTCCAGTACACTTGCCTGGAAAATCCCATGGGCAGAGGAGCCTGGTAGGCTGCAGTCCATGGGGTTGTGAAGAGTCAGACACAACTTAGCGACTTCACTTTCACTTTTCACTTGTATGCTTTGGAGAAGGAAATGGCAACCCACTCCAGTGTTCTTGCCTGGAGAATCCTAGGGATGGGGGAGCCTGATGGGCTGCCATCTATGGGGTCGCACAGAGTTGGACATGACTAAAGCAACTTAGCAGCAGCAGCAGCATAAGGCCTCCTCAGACATCCTTTTTGCCTTTTTGCATTTCCTTTTCTTGGGGATGGTCTTGATCCCTGCCTCATGTACAATGTCAGGAACCTCCATCTATAGTTCTTCAGGCACTCTATCTATCAGATCTAAACCCTTGAATCTATTTCTCACTTCCACTGTACAATCATAAGGGATTTGATTTAGGTCATACCTGAATGGTCTAGTGCTTTTCCCGACTTTCTTCAATTTAAGTCTGAACTTGGCAAAAAGGAGTTCATGATCTAAGCCACAGTCAGCTCCTAGTCTTGTTTTTGCTGGTTGTATAGGGCTTCTCTATCTTTGGCTGCAAAAAATATAATCAATCTGTTTTTAGTATTGACTGTCTGGTGATGTCCATGTGTTGAGTCTTCTCTTGTGTTGTTGGAAGAGGGTGTTTGCTATGACCAGTGCGTTCTCTTGGCAAAACTCTATTAGCCCTTGACCTGCTCCATTCTGTACTCCAGGCCAAACTTGAATGTTACTTCAAGTCAAACTTGAATGTTACTTCAGGTATTTCTTGCCTTCCAACTTTTAAATGTCATGGATGTTTGATTTAGAAAATGGAGGAATATTTATCTTATTTTGTTTGGCATGATACCAAGATGGGTTTTTCCCAGTATTTTGGCAAATTCATAGATAAAAATTCACAGGGTAAAAAATTCATAGGATAAAAATTGCTTTAGTTTCTTCCTTATAACATTCTACTTGGATATACTAATAGCAGAGCTGTCTGTCCTATTTTGCTCAGGTCCCCCACTAATGCAATAATGTGAATCTTCAAGTAATTTATAGGCTCTATTACAAAAAAATCAACTCCAAATCTATATATATTTATCTCTCTTACCTTAACCTTCAGTTCAGTTCAGTTCAGTCACTCAGCTGTGTCCAACTATTTGCAACACCACGGACTGCAGCTTGCCAGGCCTCCCTGCCCATCACCAACTCCCAGAGTTATTCAAACTCATGTCCATGCCATCCAACCATCTCATCCTCCATCATCCCCTTTCCCTCCTGCCTTTGATATTTCGCAGCATAAGGGTCTTTTCAGATGAGTCAGCTCTTTGCATCAGGTCGTCAAAGTACTGGAGTTTCAGCTTCAACATCAGTCCTTCCAGTGAATATTCAGAACTGATTTCCTTTAGAATGGACTGGTTGTACCTTAACTTTATTTATCACTAATTCTACTTTTAAACAATTATATCAGCAAATTCAAAGAAAAGATATCTCTAAATGAAATGGATGAGGCAAATATGGTATCAATATGAACCAACTGCACTGTGACAGAGAGTAGATTAGTGAAGTCCTCTCTAGGTTCTATTACAGTTATCTGGCACAGCCTAATATCCAATGCTGTCTGCTGCTTATTATCAGTGGTTATTACTACAAAGAATTTTTCATGGTGTTATGCAAACAAAAACAAATATATACTTTATCAACACATCACTATCTTCTATATCTAAATTTTAGCACTACTAAAAAAATGTGACAAAATCTTGGAAAATGTTAAAAGATTAAGACGGAGTCAGCAATTACTGCTTAACAGTGTAAGTAGATAAGGTGTGTCATGGTTGCTTTTCTTGTGTCAGCAGTGCTCTGAGTAAGATTAAAGATTTCTGGGTATATTTTGTTACAATTACTTGTAATTTGTTATGAAGTGCATTATCCTGTTAATGACATCATTTTTTGTAATTTCTGAATAGATAATACATCCCCATATTTATTTGCTCAGGCTATAACAAAATACCATAGATTGGATGGCTTAAACAACAGACATTTATTTTTAAGTGTTGGGTGCTTGAAAGTCCAGGATCAATGCGTCAACCAATCTGATCTCTGGTGAGGACAATCTCTCTCTGTGTTTCTTCTTACAAAGCTACTAATCTCACCATGAGGGCCCCACTCTTAGGACCTCACCTAACCCTAATTACCCTCAAAAGGCCCCATTACCAAATGCCATCACATTGAGAGAGTTTCAACACACAAATTTGGGTATATATAATTCAGTCCATAGCAATCCCTATGGTTCAAAATTTTAAAAGGACAAAGGGCTATACAGTAAGATGTTTTTCTGTTTCCCAGTTATTTACACTGTCTCTTATACAAGCACTATTCATTCCTTATGTATTGTGCAGGGATATTTTACCCATCTACAGGCACATAAAATATATATATAGACACAATAGTTCCCTTTTCTTTTTTCAGTTAACAGTGTATCTTGGCAACCATTTTATATTGGAATACAAAGAATGACCTCAATTTATATATAGCATCAGGGTATTCCATTGTTGGGTATACCAAAATTTATTTATCCCGTCCTTTATTTATTTTCTTTTTCAAAGTTGTTATTTATTTATTTATGGCTGCAGTGGGTCTTTATTGCTGTGCATGGGCTTTCTCTAGTTGCAGAGAGCAGGGGTACTCTGTAGTTGTGGTGTGAAGGCTTCTCATTTCCATGCCTTCTCTTGATGTGGAGCATGGACTCTTGGGTGCACAGTCTTTAGTAGTTGTGGTTCATAGGCTTAGTTGTCCCATGGCATGTGGAATCTTCCCAGACCAGGGATAGAACTCGTGGCCCCAGCACTGGTAGGCAGATTCTTAACTATTGGACCACCAGGGAAGTCGTTTCCAAACCTTTATTGATCGGTGTTTTGTTTCAAATGTGTTGCTATTAAAAACAATATTGCATTAAATAAACTAATAGAAATTTCATTTGCATATGTGGCAGTATATCTGTAGCATAAATTCCTAAAAGGGAAATTGATATCTATTCTTAATTTTAATTGAAATTATAAAAGTACCTTTCACAAGTGTTCTGCCAATTTATGTTTCTTGACTACATAGTGTGTTTTCAAACTTTTGAATATTTGCCAATTCAGAGAGAGAGAAAAAAAAAAGACTTTTAATGTAGTTGATATTAGCACTACCAGAGCTCAAGACCCAAACTTCCCCAACACCTAATCATGCCAATCAAATAAAGGAGGTATTTTTGTTCATTTGTTGTTTTTTCAGTATTGATCCCATATCTCAAAATCCTATTAAGAATTTCTGCTCTTGCTTAGAATGCAGAAAGTTAAGGAGAACATTCCTCCTACCCCAACAATAAAAACAAGCAGCTTACAAAATTATAAGTTAGCAATGCTATAAGAGAGTTCAACAAATAACAAAGAAACCTAAAAAACTAAAATCTAAATTATGATGTTCCAGTTAAAAAAGAAAGAAAAGATATTCATGTTTTGTTTTTTTTTTTCATTTGACAGGTGACTGGGAGGAGGATAAAACTGTAACAGATTCTGATAAGAAGAAAACAGCTAAACTGGTCAAAGGTATCTAAAAGCTGAGTGATTTAGATTTGTCCAATGGAACTTTTTTTGTGATGATGGATTCTATGTTTGCACTATCCAGTATTGTGGTCACTAGATATTCATGAATTTTGAGAACTTGAAATGTGCCTCGTATGCTGTGGAACCAGATTTTTAACATAATTTAATGTTTATATATCCACATGAGGTAAATGGCTATTATACTAGACAACACAGGTATTAAATCTCTAGGATTGCCTTAAAAACAGATATTATTACCCACAAAAACTATTTCCCATAGGTTTAACAAGTGTTTGCAAGAAAGATTGGGCTTGGGTCAGGAGATCTGTTAGAACTCTCTCTGTGAGAAAACCCGCTGGTATTCTGGGAATTAATCTGAGTATGAGGCAATGGCTATCTATATATGATGGAGGGGTAGAAGAGTTAAGAAGCCCCCTCTGTAAGGGATAGGCAAGTAGGTTCTACTTAAGGCTAAGAACAGGGTAGATATATGGGGAAAAAAGCCACCAGGCAGACACAAATACTGCCAAAAATATTTGTGATCCTTGCATCCAACACTAAAGTGAAATCTCAAAAACCAAAACCCAGCTTAAGCAGAAGCTAATCATATTCAAAACTCAATACTAATTACCTGACTAAATAAGAAGGAAACTTTTATTTGATCTAAATATTACTTGCCTTAAAGTATACTATTCATTCACAGTAAATATTCAACACTTAAGAAAAAAACTACACTTAACCCAAAGAGTAACACAAAGTGATTCATCATCAAGAGAAGAAATCATTTATATGCCCAAACTCAGAGATTCTCCAAGGATATATCATGAAATTATTCAAGAGTGAGTTTAAAATAATTAAGAAAAATAAGTCAGAATATCTAGTGAGAAGACTGTACAACATGTTTAAAAATTAAGGCATTTCAACAGAGGGCAGGCAACTATAAAGAGGAGTCAAATAAAAATACTACATAGAAAAACTATGTTATTGGATACAAGAAATGCTTTTGATAGGTTTATTGTCTGAGTTGTATAGAAAAAGAAAAAATAGTGAAATTGAAAGAAGGTCAGTAAAAATTATCTAAAGTGAAAAATACAAGGAAGGAAATGAGAGAAAATAATGGAATATAGCATGAATATCATGTGAGACAATATTAAACAGTCTAATGTATGTATAGCTGGACTAGCAGAAGGAAACAAGAGTGAAAATGAAGTAGAAAAATATCTGAAGAGATACTGACCAAGTATTTTTCAAAATTTAAGATATCAATCTATAGATCCAAGAAGCTCAGAGTAAGCCAAGCATGATAAAATCAAAGAAGTCAAACACAGTATCATCACAGTCAAATGGCTAAAAATTGAAGACAAATAAAAAATATTTTGAAAGCATCTAGAGACAAAAGACACTTAAAAAAAGAGTAACAATAATAAAAATGATACAACATTTCTTATCAGAAACAAAGGGGTCCAGGAAACAGTGAAATGAAATTTATGTGCTAAAAAAATAATAAATAATCAGTCTATAATTATATATTCAAGAAAATTATCTTCAAAAATGAAGGAGAAATTAATCCATTTTTTTCAAGTGACAATAGCAGAAACAATTTATTTTCACTAGAGTTAAGCTATAAGAACTCCTAAGACTCTTTAAGTTAAAATAAATTATACCAGATAGAAATCCACTTCCACAGGAAGGAACAAAGACCATCTGAATATACAGGACATTTTATAAATTATCCCTATTATATATAAAATACATGATTACATACACACATGTACAGATATTTTATTATTTATTTATTTATTTATTTTTACTTTACAATATTGTATTGGTTTTGCCATACATCAACATGAATCCGCCACAGGTGTGTACATATTTTTTTAAAACTTAAATGTTTAAAATAATAATGTAATTTATTAATGTAATGATTATAGCATAAAGTGAAAGTGAAGTCATTCAGTCGTGTCGGACTTTTTGTGATCCAGGGGACTGTAGCCCACCAGGCTCCTCCGTCCATGGAAGTCTCCAGGCAAGAATACTGAAGTGGGTTGCCATTTCCTTTTCCAGGGGATCTTCTGGGCCCAGGGACTGAACGCAGCTCTCCCGCACTGCGGGTAGATGTTTTACCCTCTGAGCCACCAGGGCAGACCCTGATTATAGCATATGTAGAACCTAAATCCTCATGCGAAGAGTTGCCTCATTGGAAAAGACTCTGATGCTGGGAGGGATTAGGGGCAGGAGGAGAAGGGGACGACCGAGGATGAGATGGCTGGATGGCATCACAAATTCGATGGACATGAGTCTGAGTGAACTTCGGGAGTTGGTGATGGACAGGGAGGCCTGGCGTGCTGTGATTCATAGGGTCGCAGAGTCGGACACAACTGAGCGACTGAACTGAACTAAACTGATAACCTAAATATAGAACTGAAAGAGGACAGAGACTGAGGGGTCATTAAAAACACATAATTGCAAAGCTATAAATTATTGGTAAAGAAGAATAATGCTTTAAGGTAAGAGATGACAAAATACCGATACATATTACAGTCTGCAAAGTATTCAACAAACACAAACATGACATGTACACGTCAAAATGAAAGTGAAGTCACTCAGTCGTGTCCGACTCTGCGACTCCGTGGACTGTAATCTACCAGGCTCCTCCATCCATGGGATTCTCCAGGCAAGAATAATGGAGTGGGTTGCCATCTCCTTCTCCAGGGGATCTTCCTGACCCAGGAATTGAATCTGGGTCTCCCACCTTGAAGGCAGATGTTTTAACCTCTGAGCCACTAGG
This sequence comes from Ovis aries, assembly GCF_016772045.2. Classification (NCBI taxonomy): domain Eukaryota; kingdom Metazoa; phylum Chordata; class Mammalia; order Artiodactyla; family Bovidae; genus Ovis; species Ovis aries. Next base: position 92,515,094 of record NC_056080.1, on the reverse strand, counting down.
GAAGCAACACACACACACAAACACAGGAAATATGATGGAATACTACAACATACTTGATTCACTCCTGCAATGAAAGCAGCAAAGGAGAAACAGGTACAAAAATTCAGATAGTAATAATGAAAATAAAACACCAAAATAATAGACTTCAGTTCAGTTCAGTTCAGTTCAGTTGCTCAGTTGTGTCCAACTCTTTGTGACCTCTATGAATCCCAGTATGCCAGGCCTCCCTGTCCATCACCAATTCCCGGAGTTCACTCAAACTCACGTCCATCAAGTCGGTGATGCCATCCAGCCATCTCATCCTCTGTCGTCCCCTTCTCTTCCTGCCCCCAATCCCTCCCAGCATCAGCATCCAATGAGTCCCAGCATCCAATGAGTCAGCTTTTCGCATGAGGTGGCCAAAGTATTGGAGTTTCAGCTTTAGCATCATTCCTTCCAAAGAACACCCAGGACTGATCTCCTTTAGAATGGGCTGGTTGGATCTTCTTGCAGTCCAAGGGACTCTCAAGAGTCTTCTCCAGAACCACAGTTCAAAAGCATTAATTCTTCGGTGCTCAGCTTTCTTCACAGTCCAACTCTCACATCCATACATGACCACTGGAAAAACCATAGCCTTGACTAGATGGACCTTTGTTGGCAAGGTAATGTCTGCGCTTTTGAATATGCTATCTAGGATAGTCATAACTTTTCTTCCAAGGAGTAAGTGTCTTTTAATTTCATGGCTGCAATCACCATCTGCAGTGATTTTGGAGCCCCAAAAAATAAAGTCTGACACTCCAAACAAATAAATTATTATATTAAATATAATAAAGATTTCAAATAAAAATCAGAGATTTTTTTGACTAAAAAAGTAAGAACCAACTGTATGTTGATTATAAGAAACAAATTAAATACAGAGAAACATACAGATTAAAAATAAAAGGATAGGAAGATATGTATCATGGAAATACTAAGGATAAAAAGCTGGTATGGCTATATTTATGACAGATTCAAGACTTTAAGATGAAGAAGATTTACCAATATCAAACAAAAGTATTCTGCAATGCTAAAAGGATCAGTTCATTAAGGAGAGAGTTATCTTACCATATTCACCTAACAATAAATCTGTAAGACACATCAAGCAAAAATCACAAAAGTAAAAGAAAAAAATTAAATCCATGATTAGAGTTGTAAATATTGATCATCTTCTTTCAGTAATTGATATATCAATTACATAGCAAACTAGCAAAGATAGAGAAGACACAAATAACACTATCAACAAAATTGACTTAATTTATATTTATAAAATGGAAATTAATTTGAGCAAACTCCAGGAAACAGGGGAGGGTAGATATAAAGGAGCCTGGTGTGCTGTAACCCATGAAGTATCAAAGAGTTGGACAGGAGTTAGCAACTGAACAACAACAACAATAAAATACTATGCCTGAGAAGTGCTAAATACAATTGCTAAGATACACACAAACAAATCAAAACAATAGAATATATATAGGCCATTAAACAAGTCTAAATAAATTTAAGTGACTTTAAATCTTATTATGATTTTTCCTCTTTAAGCTACAAAGCAAAAGAAGCCAGACAAAAGGAGTACAAATATATAATTCTACTTATATGAAGTTGAAAAGAGGCAAATCTCATCTATGATGACACATCAGACTAGTTGTTGCTTCGAGGTAGCAAGGCAGGTGGTGATGGGCTATAAAGGATCTTAAAGGAACATTCTTTGGCAATATGAGTTCCTCAGCCATATACATTTGTCTCAATTTATTTAACTAATTACACATTTTAAAAGGTTTCATTTTATTATATATAAATTATGCCTTAAAAAAGAAAAAAAATCATGTCTCTCACGTATAAGAGGTGCCAGAGTAAATACAGGGAAAGGAGTTTTACCATGTGAAGAAGTAGGTGGTTGCCTGAAATCACCCTATGCATTGTGATTAAGATAATCTGGAAGGCTGTGCCAGAAGAGAGTAATAAGGGATGTTCTCTGGTCTCACCTTCCTGCTAAAGTGTCTCCTAAATTCACTAGTGATGCCATTTAGGTTGATTCTCATTGTGAATGCTGAGTAAATATGTACCTGTAATCACACACTTCTTTCAGGTTTTATCACCTATCTTCTCCTAGAAACCGGCTAGAATATTTGCTCAGTCACTTCAGTTGAGTCCAGTTCTTTGCAACGCTATGGATTGTAGCCCGCCAGGCTCCTCTGCCCAAGGGATGCTCCTGGCAAGAAAACTGGAATAGGTTGCCATGCCCTCCTCCAGCGAATCTTCCCAATCCAGGGATCAAACCCATATCTCTTGAGATTGCTGCATTAGCAGGATTCTTTACCATTGAGCCACATGGGAAGTCCCTGCTAGGATATGCATCCACCAAATTTTTATAATCCTTTACCATTTTACTCTCCCTAAATTTAGACCAAATCACTTTCTCATTTCCTAATATTAACCTTCCTCATGATACCCCAATATCTCAGGATATATCCCACTTTTAATTCTATTCCTTAGGGACTGTTTTATTTACTATATAATAATTTGGGTACATTTGCATCTCCCTTTTTTATATTTCCAACAGAACCACTGCTACTTATGTTATTTCTTCATTTGGCATTGAAGTTGCTGAAACAGAGTGTCTCATTACAGGAGTCATATTTGATTTAGAACTTAAAGGATAAAGAGCTTATTTCATATGTTGACGAGGAATTAAAAGAAAAACATTTTAGATGGAGGGAAAGGCATGTGTCAAAAGACAAAGATGAAAAATCTCAGGTTGTTTATGTAGTATAATGAATCTTTTTATTTTCCTGGATCATGAAAGCTTAAGGACAAGTGATGATGTTGTAAAGATAGTTTGAGGCAGTGTTATGCTGGTAAACGCATAGTAATTGACACTAGGAGTCAGAGTTGGGACAGGAATTCCTCATTTGTAGCATTTGCCAGTTTCCACCATGATCAATTTTAAACTATCAGTGTGCCATCACTGAATACAGAGTTGCAAAGAGATATGAACAACCAGCTCGTACAAGCTGGTAAGAGCACTTCAACCATGTTGCTGGCTGGCATCAGTTCTAGAAGATCGTCTTATAAGAACCAGTAACAATCTCAGTATCTAAAATAAGGGGTCCTTTGGGACTTCCCTGGTGGTCCAGTGGTTAAGACTCCATGCTTCCTGGATCAGGGAACTAAGATCCCCATGACACACGGTTTGGCCAAATAAAAAATTGAAATAAGTGGTTCTCATTTCCTAATACATACAGCCTCACTCGTGTTCTCAATGGATGCTTCAAGAGATGCGGTTAGTTTCAGAATTTTTTGAAAGTTTCAATTTAATTTATTCTGATAAATGAATGCTTGCATTCATTATGGAGAATGCAAAAAACCAGCAGGTTCTTCTGAAACTTCCTTTTACACAAGCATTCCATCGAAAGCTAAATCATTGAAAAAATGAAGAGAAATTGCTTGGGGTAAGAATTACATAGACCCTGAACTGAACTGAAAGCAAATGTTTTTTGCTTATTTCGATAAAAAGATTTAGGAACCACTTTGATGCGAAAAACTAATTACTTGAGTCAAGAAGGAAGAGTTTCTATAATTATTGAAAGCAACTCGGTATTTATATTACTAGAATTTAATGATTTTCAATAGTTGTTCTACTCAGTAATGATAATTTCTTAATATTGTTTGGCACAGGGTCATTTCATATAGAATTGTTTTATAGGAATGCTGATAAATTGGTACTTATTTAACCTTTTTCAGTGGGGCCTCTGATATCACTTGAAACTGCTGCTAAGGCTTTAGGAGCTATCTCTCAGAAATAATACTCACTCTCACTCCATAGCAACTGGACTTGCTGATGCTAAAATCTGGTCCAGCAAGCAGAGTATATATGAAAGAGATCTTATTAGGACCGCTTTCAAATCTTAGCTCAGACCACTCATATTGTGGTCCCATAATTTGGTGTACTGTTGGGAACCAAAAGCAGATTTTCCCCCCTGAAATTGTATCGTTATGAGGACTTCTGAAGGAAGGATGGTGTTATGGGTTGAATTCTGTCCCCCAGAAAGATAGTTTAAAAGTCATAACCCCTTAAATATGTGAGTGTGGCCTCATTTGCAAATAGACTCTTTACTGATATAACCAAGTTAAGCTGAGGTCAGAGGGTGGCCATAATCCAGTATGCCTAGTGTTCTTATAAGAGGAGGAAAAAAAGATAGACAATTAGACACAGGAAAAATGTAACAATGGAGTTCTGTTGCCGCAAGCCAAGAAACACCTGGAGCTATCAGAAGCTAGAACCAAGGCAGGTTTTCCCCTAGAGACTTCATAGAGAGCTTGGCCCAGACAACACCTTCATTTTTAATTTCTAGCCTACAGCTGTGACAGAATAAATCTCTGTTGGTTTAAGCCACTAAACTTGCAGTACTTTGTTACAGCAGCCTTAGGAAACTAAGACACATAGCAAAGCAAAGCCTATTGTACTTTAATGGAGTTCAATTTTAGAGATCTGGTTACTACATTATGTAACTCTCCCCTACCATGCCCAAAATTGCATTTACTGAAAGGTGTCTCTTAAGGTTTTACTTCTTCAGATTGCAATGGGATATCAGGGTTCTTCCCCTGAACTCATAAAACTACTGAACAGTGGGTACAAAGATAGTGACTCCAGAATGAGGAATCTGAAAGAGATAGACACTCCAATATTTAGAGTGAATAAGCCATGGAGTGGGGTTTCCTGGCATTTTAAACTCCTGGGAACATTACTCAATCCTGGCTCACTCTTTTTAACCTATTTATTGTCTACTGAGTGCACCTAGGCCTGGAATGACTCTATACTTTACATAGTTTGTAACTTCTAATCAATGGAATGGAAAATGTAATTAGAATCTTTGATGTCGACACAGTGGCCATAATTAAATAGGATTCAAAGATAGTAACGTTACTTCCTCATAAAACATCTGGAACGCAGTGTCTTTTTGTTTGTTTTCTGGAATTAATTAGAACTGTTGTAATGGTTTAAGGTCTACAGTTTCCAACTTTCCTAATAGTTGCTTTTAGATGGATTCCTGCTGTTCAATTTGCTATCTTTTTTCTTTTTCTTGGCCAGAGCCCAAACTTTTCCTTGACCTCATTTCTTTCTTCTTACTTCCTTTCTGTGCACGTCTATGTTCTTAAGTTATTTTGGTATCCTTCCTTCCACATATCAAGACAAAGAACACACTAAATGACTCAACCTCTGATGGTGACCCCTCTCCACCTCCTTTACCTTACGAGTGCATCTGTATTCACCACCCTAATCATTTCCATTGTGTTGATTTTCTTCTAAGAAAACTGACAATACTCACAATAATTTCTAAGTAAGATTCAGAAAACGTTATTCAACAGAGAAAATTGGGAATGCATACTATTAATATATAGTTATAGGACAACAAAATAATCAGGCTATTTTGACATTCTTATAATAATGATGACCATTTAGTTGTTCCATTTATTTCTGTGTGAGAGCTGGCTGTACTTGATGGTCTTATTCTTTATGGATATTAATTTTTCATATGAATTTCTTTTTCCATGACTAGAAATGAGGACAATATTAATAAAATGAAATCAGAGAATTTGACATGAGTACATATTTTGTAATTTTCTTAAAATAAAGGAAAGAAATGTTGGATTTATTTTTACAAAATGCTTCTGCATTTGGTAGGCACTTCTGTATTATGTACAGTCTGCTAGTAGCCTCCCTTAATTCAAGTTAATTTTTTTTAATTAATGTTGCCCCAATGTAGCCACAATACTATTGAGGTTTGAGCTCTTATTTTTGAAAGTGAAAGTCAAGGATTCATAATAGATTAGCAGGTTTTCATGAGATGTTATATAAATCACATATTATCAAAATTGTGGTGTGAGTATGATCGTATTCTAGCAAAGGCCCTTTTCTGGGTTTCAGCCTGCCTATTTGTTGCTGTGTCCTCATATGGTAGAAGGGGTCCAGGGAAACTCCGTGGAGTCTCCTTTATAAGAACAGTCCTCATGTTCATGAGGGCTCCACCTTCATGACCTTCAGTTCAGTTCAGTTACTCAGTTGTGTCCAACTCTTTGTGACCTCATGGACTGCAGCACTCCAGGCTTCCCTGCCCATCACCAACTCCTGGAGCTTGCTCAGACTCATGTTCATTGAGTTGGTGATGCCATCCAACCATCTTATCCCTCTGTCATCCCCTCTTTGTGACCCATGGACTATACAGTCCATGGGATTCTCCAGGCCAGAATACTGGAGTGGATAGCCTTTCCCTTCTCCAAGGGATCTTCCCAACCCAGGGATGGAACCCAGATTTCCCACATTGGAGGTGGCTTATTTACCAGAGCCACAAGAGAAGCCCAAGAATACTGGAGTGGGTAGCCTATCCCTTCTCCAGTGGAGCTTCCTGACCCAGGAATCGAACCGGGACCTCATGCATTGCAGGCAGATTCTTTACAACTGAGCTACCAGGGTATTCATGATCTTAGCATGTCCCTAAGACCCTGTCTTCCAATACCATTATCTTTAGGGGTTAGGCATTCAACATATGAATTTTAGGTGGCCACAAACATTCAGATCATAGCAACATGACACCACTCTCCTGTACATATCCCCAAAGAATTTATTCTCAAGGATCATGCATGCCATTTGACAGCTGATTCTTGCTCACTGAGACTTCATACCTTTTCCCATCTATACAGATAATATTACTCCTTAAAGGCTTCTGCATATTCGTACTGCCATCTTCAGTAAGGAAGAACAGACTTTAACCATTATACTAAACATGCTTATAATAAATAATTTCATGAGTTCTAACAAAAACTCTGTAAGCTACTATTTCTGCACTTTATATAAGAAACTGAGTCTCAACAGGCTAAGCATGTTGCTCAAAGGTATACAGCTAATTCATGTAGGAATCAGCAGCTACCATGTCCAATTCTAACTACAAAGCTTGCTTGCTTTTTATTGTTCAGTGTTCTCTCTAAAGCATCATACTCATACTATTTAAAAAAAAAAAAGATGTTTTCTCATCCCTGTAATGTGAAGTGGATTCAAGAAACTAGTTCAAGAGTGTCCGCTCCTGTGCTAAGCAATGGCAGGAGAATGTCAAAACAAACTGTGTTTATCACTGTCCTCCACAAGATAAGTAAAGCCAGTTATTCATCTAATAGACCTTGACTCCATAGCTAGGTTGACCAACTGCCCCACTGTCAGTGAGATAGTCTAATTTTAGCCCTTAAAATGCCCCATGTTATGAAACAAGTCAGTCTTGAGCAAACTGGAAGAGTTGGGTTGTCATAACTCCACTTGCAGAGTAGAAACACCATGGGTTGTTTTTAACACTCTTAATATGACCAATTAAATAAGATGGGGGGCTCAAAGATCAGATTTTTTTAAGTTGATGAAATTCAGAAACACCATTCAAAAGCAGTAGTTCTTTTTGAACCAACAGCATACACATCATCTGGATACTTGCTAGAAGTGCAAAATACTCTGACCCTACCCTAGACCTACAAAATCAGTTTCTGGGGGTTTGGCCCTGAAATCTGTGCTTTAACAAGATCTCTGAGTGATACTGAAGTGCACTCCAGTTTGAGAATCACTGCTCTAAAGAAAGGAGGAAAGCACACGTCCCCTCCCAGAGTCTCGAGTGTCATCTCCCCTGAACCCTGCTGTGGTCAGTCTGCCATCCCACTGTGGTTTTCCTCTGTCAGTTCCTACTGCCATTTTAGTCTCCTTCTGCGCTTATTTCATGCTGCCTTAAATTTGAATAATATCAACATTGTGAAATGCATATAGACTAGTAAACCTTTCTCAGATTTCAGTGACACCCAGAATTTTTTTTTCCTACTGAAATACCCATAAAGTAGAGGGGAGGGAAAGCACATTCCTTCAGGGCTCCCGGAAGTGCTGCCTGAAGTAGCCCACTACAAAAACAGCATGACTGAAGATTCATCATTCAACCTCAAAATTCATGTGGACTTTGCTGTCTACTTCTAACTATATTCATGTCTGTTTTATCATAAAAATTATTTACTCCCATTTTCAAGTAACAGTGATGCTGCAATAGGACCTCTATCCCCAGTTTGTTATCCTTTAGCTTTATGTGCATGGAGTGGGTGTATATCTGGCTGCAAAACACAAGAGAGGTGACTACATTTCATTCTAACAATGACTGAGAAGTGTTAAACCTCACCATTACTAGAGAGGATAGGAGGGCTCTGAAAGGTGAAGCACTGTGGCCAAGGTCATAGTGTGGAGAAATGTCTGAATCACACATGTATGACTAAAGGTCTGTTTCTCTCGTAGGTTACATATTTATCTGACATTTTATTATTTGTTTTTAATTTTTTTTTTTTTTGGCAATACTGCATGGCATGCAGGATCCTAGTTCCCCGATCAGAAATCAAATCTGGGCCCCCTGAGTGGAAGCGTGGGGTATCAACACGGGACCACCAGGGAAGTCCCTCTGACATTTTATTTTATTTTTCCTCTGACATTTTAGACTATAAATTACTGAATAATGATTATTTTATATTCTATACCTAATATAATACTTCATATAATATCATATATATAATATATGAATGATTTAAGGGAAAAGGGAAAGTGAAAGTCACTCAGTTGTGTCCAACTCTGTGTGACTCCGTGGATTACAGCCCATCAGGTTCCTCTGTCCCTGGGATTTGCCAGATAAGAATACTGGAGTGGGTTGCCATTTCCTTCTCCAGGGGATCTTCCCAACCCAGGGATCGAACCTGTGTCTCTTACATCTAACCTCCATTGGCAGGCAGATTCTTTACCATCTGAGTCACCAGGGAAGTAAGTGTATTAGTAATTTAAGAATCTGACTATTTTTTTCTTTTTGTTCCATAACACACTGCAAATTATAGAAATATTTGGAAGGACATTTTAAGCTTCATAGATATAGGTTAAAATGGAAAATAAAGTCATGAAAAAGATTATGGGTTTTGACTACTAGCTTAAGGACACATGAGTATTAGAATTCAATATCCCACCATGGCCACCCTCTCCCACAGGCTCCCTGAAACATAGATGTATGAGCTTCAATGGCAAAGAACACTCAATTTACCAGTGTGATATGAGCCTGACATATATGCAAATTCAGGGAATGTGGGCACATGGTTTAGGTCCAAACTCACATACTAGGATCTTACCAAACTCTAGAGCAGCCAAAAGAGAACAGAGCATGAGACAGCCAGGGTGGTCCAGGAAAGAAGTCTTTACTTCATTGTACCACTGTAGAGCAAGGACAATTTGGAAGACAACAGGGGAAATATGTGCATCACCTTTTAACACAGCATCCCTGCTAATGGGTCAAGAATCCATTCATAGAGGAAGGAATTTGGACATGAGAGAGAGATACTGAACTTTCTCCATCACCTACCCCCGACTCCCATTTGGAATACTGGAGTTAAAAATAAATATTAGTTCGATATTTAGGCAGGAAGTCTAGCATAACGTAGCATTTCTCAAAATGTTTTCTTTGGAATAAAGGTTTCTTTTGTCAATTAAGTTTGGGAAACACTGGGCTGTATGGTTTCTTTACTGAGAGTTCTATTCAGAGCCCTGAAAATACTATGAGCATCACTAATCTTTAAAAAGGATTATAATATGCAACTTTTTTTGAAACCTATTTGGACATTTTCCCCATTGAAACACCCACTTTATTGAATACATTGTAGGGATGCCAATAGAAAGGAAAGACTATAGGATTTGGCATTTTACTTCATGCTATAGCACTTCTTAGTTGCATTAACATGATCTGATCTTGCAATGCATCAGAGTTTCTGTTTTCTCACACATTATTCTGCCACAGAAAATAACTTGCATGAACAGGGAGAATACTACACTAAATGAAATAAGCCAGACTCAGATGAACAAATATTGCATGATCATACTTACGCCTGGAATCTACAACAGTCAAACTCAAGGTACAATGGTGATCACTAGGGGTAGGTGGTAGGAGAAATGGGGAGATATTGATCAAAGGATACACACTTTCAGTTATAAGATTGAAGATTTCTCAGGATCTAAGATACAGCATGGTGTCTAAAGTTAATAATACTATATTATATAATCAAAATTTGCAAAGTTAATAGATATTAAGTGTTCTCACCACACCACAGAATAAAAAATGGTAATGATGTGAAGTGATGGATGTGTAAATTAGCTTGACTGCAATAAGCATTTCATAATATATAGGTAAATATATTGTATTATCACTTTGTACATCTTAAATACATACAAGTTTTATTTGCCGAATACTGCTCAACAAAGCTGGAAAAAAACACAGATTCATGTTGATGTATGGCAAAATCAATACAATATTGTAAAGTAATTAGCCTCCAATTAAAATAAATAAATTTATATTAAAAAATGAATAAGGTTCCTGCTCAAAGAGTTCTCTATCCACTGTCCATGGAATTCTCCAGGCAAGAATACTGGAGTGGGTAACCATTGTCTTCTCCAGGGGATCTTCCCAACCCAGGGATAGAATCCAGGTCTCCTGTATTGTGGGAGGACTCTTTACTCTCTGAGCCACCAGGGAAGCCCCTATTCATAGCAAGGCTGACATATCTGTGTAACCAGTTATAGTACAGGGCAGAGTTGAACAAATTCTAAAAGTTGCTATATACATATTCTCAATTCTGACCAAGAGTGTTAGGGAATGTTCCTTTAAAGGAAGTGGTATTAAAGCTAAATCCTGAAGTCTGGTTAAAAGTTTGACACTCAAATAATGCTAGGAAAAAAATGTAATTTAGCACACTGCATATTATGAACTTTAGTATAGGCTGACTTAGGGGTTTAGATTTGTCTAGAATAACTTCGTGATGATGGACAAGTTCCATGTCAGTGCTGTCCAACATGGCAGCTGCATCCTGATGTGCCTGCTGAGATCCTGAAATGGGGCTGGTGAGACAGAGGGAAAAAATTATTCTATTTAAATTTAAATAGCCATATGTTTCTATTGGCTACCATATTGGAGAGCCAGTTTTAGGAATTATTGACAGTTCTCTATACCTTCTCTTCCCTCAAACAAAGACAACCTCAAGACTTTTCTAAATCTCTCATCACACTTGGACTTCTTGGTTTATTTGCAACTCTTAGAGAAAATTGTTTCCGTGGATAAAAACTTCCTTGAACTTTTTCAAGTTCCAGAATGTCTTGATATGGCATTGTCTTGAATACATTTTTGGAGCCAGCCTGGGCTGAGAAATTCAGAATGACAGCATGATTTAAATACCATGGTGTTTGTAGCCCCTCAGGTCAGAAGACCATCTTATTTCTTAGTTTCTGCCTTAATGAGCAAGTGTATCCATTAGAAGGTACTTCTTTTCACACCATCTCTGTGAATGTAATACCAAAGGCCAAGTAAAGGAGATAATTAAATAGAGCCAGAATCTGTGTATTGACTGTCTCCTTGAACTTCCTAAGATTCCATTTTAGTATTTGTGGGGTTTGGGGAAACTGATTGGGGATGGGGCCAGAGACCTGCATTGTTGCCTGTCTCTACCACAAGACAGGTATGACTTGTACAGCTAGATTCTTCCCTTAGTGGAAAAACTATGCACTGAGCAATGGTTCTTCTCAGGCCTGCCATTCCTATTAGTGGAAGGAATGGCTTCAAAGCAAGTTATGAATAAATGGTGCCTGAACACATAGACATCTCACATAGATTCAACAACCAGGTGATTCTAACCCCACTCTTTCACAAATCTTGATGAGCTATGTTAATAGAAATTAGAAACTATGTTCACAATGATGTTAATATCTTAAGTATTTTGTCCAACGTTCTTTCTCAAAAACTTGGCTTAAAAAAATGAGATGATCAAGATCACAGTGGTGGAAATGACAAGGCAGACAGATTTTGAGCTCAAACTTTTGTGTGCCTGACTTTAAGCCAATTGCATATGACTACATAATGCAGGTGTATACATTGATCCTTGAAGGCAAAATCTTGCTGGATTTAGTTCCCAAATCTCAGAAAGGTAACTTGTGTAACTGTGCCCTAACATCATATCTGTTGATTAGATATTTGCAATCCCCTTTTTCTTTCTCTGTATCTACATATCACATCTGCTCCTTATACACTCCTAGAGCTGCATGATACCAGGATAAACTCATTCTCTCTAATCCAATCCCCCAAGCAGGAAACATATTTTTGTGTAGGTAACTATGGTTGACATGGACATGACAGGCAATCTTTTTATTTTTAAAGACAATCTCTTTAACAAGTGGTGCTGGGAAAACTGGTCAACCACTTGTAAAAGAATGAAACTAGATCACTTTCTAACACCGCACACAAAAATAAACTCAAAATGGATTAAAGATCTAAATGTAAGATCAGAAACTATAAAACTCCTAGAGGAGAACATAGGCAAAACACTCTCAGACATAAATCACAGCAGGATCCTCTATGATCCACCTCCCAGAATGCTGGAAATAAAAGCAAAAATAAACAAATGGGATCTAATTAAAATTAAAAGCTTCTGCACAACAAAGGAAAATATAAGCAAGGTGAAAAGACAGCCTTCTGAATGGGAGAAAATAATCGCAAATGAAGCAACTGACAAACAACTAATCTCAAAAATATACAAGCAACTTCTGCAGCTCAACTCCAGAAAAATAAACGACCCAATCAAAAAATGGGCCAAAGAACTAAATAGACATTTCTCCAAAGAAGACATACGGATGGCTAACAAACACATGAAAAGATGCTCAACATCACTCATTATTAGAGAAATGCAAATCAAAACCACAATGAGGTACCACTTCACACCAGTCAGAATGGCTGCGATCCAAAAATCTGCAAGCAATAAATGCTGGAGAGGGTGTGGAGAAAAGGGAACCCTCCTACACTGTTGGTGGGAATGCAAACTAGTACAGCCACTATGGAGAACAGTGTGGAGATTCCTTAAAAAATTGCAAATAGAACTACCTTATGACCCAGCAATCCCACTTCTGGGCATACACACCGAGGAAACCAGAATTGAAAGAGACACATGTACCCCAATGTTCATCGCAGCACTGTTTATAATAGCCAGGACATGGAAACAACCTAGATGTCCATCAGCAGATGAATGGATAAGAAAGCTGTGGTACATATACACAATGGAGTATTACTCAGCCGTTAAAAAGAATTCATTTGAATCAGTTCTGATGAGATGGATGAAACTGGAGCCGATTATACAGAGTGAAGTAAGCCAGAAAGAAAAACACCAATACAGTATACTAACACATATATATGGAATTTAGGAAGATGGCAATGACGACCCTGTATGCAAGACAGGGAAAGAGACACAGATGTGTATAACGGACTTTTGGACTCAGAGGGAGAGGGAGAGGGTGGGATGATTTGGGAGAATGGCATTCTAACATGTATACTATCATGTGAATTGAATCGCCAGTCTATGTCTGACGCAGGATGCAGCATGCTTGGGGCTGGTGCATGGGGATGACCCAGAAAGATGTTATGGGGAGGGAGGTGGGAGGCGGGTTCATGTTTGGGAATGCATGTAAGAATTAAAGATTTTAAAATTTAAAAAATAAAAAAAAGTAACTTAAAAATTGAAAAAAAAAATTTTAATTGGAGGGTAATTACTTCACAATATTGTGGTGGTTTTTGCCGTACATTCACATGAATCAGCCATGGGTGTACATGTGTTCCCCATCCTGACCCTCCATCCCACTTCCCTCCCCATCCCATCCCTCAGGGTCATCCCAGTGCACCAGCCTTGAGCACCTACCTCATGCATCGAACCTGGACTGGCAATCTATTTCACAGATGGTAATATACATGTTTTAGTGCTATTCTCTCAAATCATCCTATCCTTGCCTTTTCCCAAAGAGTCCAACAGTCTGTTCTTTACATCATGTCTCTTTTGCTGTCTCACATATAGGGTTATCATTACCATCTTTCTAAATTCCATATATATGTGTTAATATACTACATTGGTATTTTTGAAGGAGTAATACATCGCCAGTACATGGAGACAAGCAGGACAGTGGGAGTATGGAGGGAACATTCTAGGCAACTGGCCTTAATTTATCAGCAATAGCACTTAAGCAAGATCCCTTTACACACTTCTAACTTTTAACACACTCCATATGAACCTTCAGTTATGTTATAAATGTATTCATCCTTTGTAATCCATTAATAGTTAGCCAATTGATATTTATAAAACACTTGCTAAGCAACAGGTACCTGTTAGATGCTAATGCATTTCACAAATCTGACCAATGAATATGATTTTAGGACCAAAGGGATGAAAGAAAAAAAAAAAACAGTGTAGTATTAATAGATGTTACCTTTGATGCAGAAGAGTGTTTCTAGCTAGGGAGAGATTGAATTGGGATCAATTCAAATTTCTTCTGCTATAAGGGTTGCTGGGAAAGAGATGGAACTAGATCTGCTTCCAACAGCCTTATGAGGTAAACATCATTATGGTCTTTATTTCATGGATGAAGAAACTTAGGCTTAGAAAAATGGTCACTTGTCCAGCATCACAGAGTCAGTGAAGGTATGAACCTGATTCTGATGCTTTTGCTCTCTACCACTGTGATCCACTGTCTGCTTCTCTACTTAGGGTCTCCTGTAAACTGTTTTCCTTTTCAAATTCTCTGCCTTGGACAATTTAGAGTTGTGCTCAGAATCGGTAGGAATGCTTTTGACATGACAAAGACTGGGGATATTTTTTTTCCAGATCTAATAAAACGTAGAACATGTTTTATTATTGGGAGAAAAGCTATGACCAACCTAGACAGCATATGAAAAGGCAGAGACATTGCTTTGCCAACAAAGTTCCATCTAGTCAAAGCTATTGTTTTTCCAGTAGTCATGTATGGATGTGAGAGTTGGGCTATAAAGAAAGCTGAGCACTGAAAAATTGATGCTTTTTAACTATGGTGTTGAAGAATACTCTTGAGAGTCCCTTGGACTGCAAGGAGATCCAACCAGTCTATCCTAAAGGAAATCATTCCTGAATATTTATTGGAAGGACTTATGCTGAAGCTGAAACTCCAACAGTTTGGCCACCTGATGTGAAGAACTGACTCACTGGAAAAGCCCCTGATGCTGGGAAAGATTGAAGGCAGGAGGAGAAGGGGACAACAGAGGATGAAATGGTTGGATGGCATCACTGACTCGATGGACACGAGTTTGAGCAAGCTCTGGGAATTGGTGATGGACATGGAAGCCTGGTGCACTGCAGTCCATGGGGTCACAAAGAATTGGACATGACTGAGCAACTGAACTGAACCAAAAACATGTTCTTCATGGCAAAAAGAGGACCTACTCAGGTTGGTTTGAACACAAGTCCAGAGGTGAGGCTCTGGGAGATAACTGATCATGACTGATATGAAAATAATAAACATTATCACTTACTGAACACTACTGTTTTTCAGAACCATTTCATATATTTTCTCTTGAACTCCTCATAATGAACCTGTGAAATATGGATTATTTGTGGACCCATTTTACAGATGAGAACAAAGAGGCATGGGGGTGGGGGGGAGGCTAGCTAGCTAATTTAACATTGACTGTGATCTGCTCTTTAGTTTTCTGTCTTCTGCATTAATTGTATGTGTTAACTTGACTGCATCATGGGGTGCCCAGTTATCTGGTTAGGCATTATTTCTGGATCTGTATGTTTCTGGAAGAGATAACATCTGAATCTGTAGAATGAGAGCACTGCCCTCCCCAGTCTGGGTGGGTATTAAGCAATCCGCTGAAAGCCTGAATAGAACAAAAACCTGAAGAAAACAGGATCCTTCCCTCTGGCCTGCCTCAGCTTGGACACTGGTCTTCTTATGCGCACAGTTCTCAGGCCTTCAGACTCCAGCTGGAATTACATCACTGGCTTTCCTTAGGTCTCCAAATTTCAAAAAGAAGATCATGAGACTTAGCTTCCATAATTGCAATTCCTTATAATACATATTGTTATTTATGTGCATATATACATGCATGCATGCATGTGGGCTCAGTTGTGTCTGATTTTTTGTGACCCCACGGACTGTAGCACATCAGGCTCCACTGTCCATGGTTTTTCTCAGTCAAGAATACTGGAGTGGGTTGCCATTTCTTCCTGCAGGGATCGAACCCAGGTCTCCTACATTGGCAGGCAGATTCTTTACCATCTGAGCCACCTGAGAAGCCTTTACATATGCATCCACATATACATATCTGAACATACACACTTGTGTATGTTTCCATTTGGTTATATTTCTCTGGAGACCCCTGACTAATATATCCATCCCTAAATGGTTATACCCTTTCCCTACTCTAACACCTTGCTACAACTAGTTTGTTTCCCATCTTTTTAACTATACCATTTTAAAACGCTGTGTAAATGGGGTAATACAGTATTATAACATTTAGGATGATCCTTTGTATTTCTGTGTTGTCTGTTGTGATCTCTCCATTTTCATTTCTAATTTTATTGATTTGATTTTTCTCTTTGCTTCTTGATGAGTCTGGCTAATGGTTTGTCAATTTTATTTATCCTTTCAAAGAACCAGCTTTTGGCTTTGTTGATTTTTGCTATGGTCTCTTTTGTTTCTTTTGCATTTATTTCTGCCCTAATTTTTAAGATTTCTTTCCTTCTACTCACTCTGGGGTTCTCCAACTCTTCCTTTTCTAGTTGCTTTAGTTGTAGAGTTAGGTTATTTATTTGACTTTTTTCTTGTTTCTTGAGGTATGCCTGTATTGCTATGAACTTTCCTCTTAGCACTGCTTTTATAGTGTCCCACAGGTTTTGGGTTGTTGTGTTTTCATTTTCATTAGTTTCTATGCATATTTTGATTTCTTTTTGATTTCTTCTGTGATTTGTTGGTTATTCAGAAGTGTGTTGTTCAACCTCCATATGTTGGAATTTTTAATAGTTTTCTCCTGTAATTGAGATCTAATCTTAATGCATTATGGTCAGAAAAGATGCTTGGAATGATTTCGATTTTTTTGAATTTATCAAGTTTAGATTTATGGCCCAGGATGTGATCTATCCTGGAGAAGGTTCCATGAGCACTTGAAAAAAAGGTGAAATTCGTTGTTTTGGGGTGAAATGTCCTATAGATATCAATTAGGTCTAACTGATCTAATGTATCATTTAAAGTTTGCGTTTCTTTGTTAATTTTCTGTTTAGTTGATCTGTCCATAGGTGTGAGTGGGGTATTAAAGTCTCCCACTATTATTGTGTTATTGTTGATTTCCCCTTTCATACTTGTTAGCATTTGTCTTACATATTGTGGTGCTCCTATATTGGGTGCATATATATTTATAATTGTTATATCTTCTTCTTGGATTGTTCCTTTGATCATTATGTAGTGGCCTTCTTTGTCTCTTTTCACAGCCTTTGTTTTCCTATACACGAATAATGAGAAAGTAGAAAAGAAATTAAGGAAACAATTCCATTCACCATTGCAACGAAAAGAATAAAATACTTAGGAATATATCTACCTAAAGAAACTAAAGACCTATATATAGAAAACTATAAAACACTGATGAAAGAAATCAAAGAGGACACTAATAGATGGAGAAATATACCATGTTCATGGATTGGAAGAATCAATATAGTGAAAATGAGTATACTACCCAAAGCAATTTACAAATTCAATGCAATCCCTATCAAGCTACCAGGCACATTTTCACAGAACTAGAACAAATAATTTCAAGATTTGTATGGAAATACAAAAACCTCGAATAGCCAAAGCAATCTTGAGAAAGAAGAATGGAACTGGAGGAATCAACTTGCCTGACTTCAGGCTCTACTACAAAGCCACAGTCATCAAGACAGTATGGTACTGGCACAAAGACAGACATATAGATCAATGGAACAAAATAGAAAGCCCAGAGATAAATCCACACACATATGGACACCTTATCTTTGACAAAGGAGGCAAGAATATACAATGGAGTAAAGACAATCTCTTTAACAAGTGGTGCTGGGAAAACTGGTCAACCACTTGTAAAAGAATGAAGCTAGATCACTTTCAACACCGCACACAAAAATAAACTCAAAATGGATTAAAGATCTAAATGTAAGATCAGAAACTATAAAACTCCTAGAGGAGAACATAGGCAAAACACTCTCAGACATAAATCACAGCAGGATCCTCTATGATCCACCTCCCAGAATGCTGGAAATAAAAGCAAAAATAAACAAATGGGATCTAATTAAAATTAAAAGCTTCTGCACAACAAAGGAAAATATAAGCAAGGTGAAAGACAGCCTTCGGAATGGGAGAAAATAATAGCAAATGAAGCAACTGACAAACAACTAATCTCAAAAATATACAAGCAACTTATGCAGCTCAACTCCAGAAAATAAACGACCCAATCAAAAAATGGGCCAAAGAACTAAATAGACATTTCTCCAAAGAAGACATACGGATGGCTAACAAACACATGAAAAGATGCTCAACATCACTCATTATTAGAGAAATGCAAATCAAAACCACAATGAGGTACCACTTCACACCAGTCAGAATGGCTGCGATCCAAAAATCTGCAAGCAATAAATGCTGGAGAGGGTGTGGAGAAAAGGAACCCTCCTACACTGTTGGTGGGAATGCAAACTAGTACAGCCACTATGGAGAACAGTGTGGAGATTCCTTAAAAATTGCAAATAGAACTACCTTATGACCCAGCAATCCCACTTCTGGGCATACACACCGAGAAACCAGAATTGAAAGAGACACATGTACCCCAATGTTCATTGCAGCACTGTTTATAATAGCCAGGACATGGAAACAACCTAGATGTCCATCAGCAGATGAATGGATAAGAAAGCTGTGGTACATATACACAATGGAGTATTACTCAGCCGTTAAAAGAATTCATTTGAATCAGTTCTGATGAGATGGATGAAACTGGAGCCGATTATACAGAGTGAAGTAAGCCAGAAAGAAAAACACCAATACAGTATACTAACACATATATATGGAATTTAGGAAGATGGCAATGACGACCCTGTATGCAAGACAGGGAAAGAGACACAGATGTGTATAATGGACTTTTGGACTCAGAGGGAGAGGGAGAGGGTGGGATGATTTGGGAGAATGGCATTCTAACATGTATACTATCATGTGAATTGAATCGCCAGTCTATGTCTGACGCAGGATACAGCATGCTTGGGGCTGGTGCATGGGGATGACCCAGGAAGATGTTATGGGGAGGGAGGTGGGAGGGGGTTCATGTTTGGGAATGCATGTAAGAATTAAAGATTTTAAAATTTTAAAAAATAAAAAAAATAAAAAAAATTAAAAAAAAAAAAAAAAACATTTAGGATGGGCTTTTTTCCCTCACCATAATGCCCTGAGAACCATTCAAGGTGTTGCTTGCACCAATAATTTGTTCTTTTTCATAGCAGAACAGAATTTCATTGTACAGATGTGTCATTTGTTTATGTATTCACCAGTTGAAGGACATTTGGATTGTTTCCAATTTGGAGCTATAACAATTAGGGCTGTTATGAACAAAAGTACACAGGGTTTTTTGCAGACATTAGTTTTTATTTCTATGTGATAAATGTCCAGGAGTATAATAACTGGACTATATTTTAGTTGCAAGTTTAGTTTTTCTTAAAATATATATATATATATTATTTTTCTGCATGGTTTTACCATTTTACACTCCCACCAGTAATATGCGAGACCTAGTTTCTCACATCTTTGCCACCACTTTGTATGGCCACTATTTTTTTTTTTTATGCTAGCTGTTTTGCTAAGTGTATAGTCATATCACATTGTAGTTTAATTTGAATTTCAGTAATAGCTAATGATATTAAACATCTTATTTTTCATCCATATATTTCCTGCAGTGAAATGTCTCTTCATGCCTTAGCCCATATTCTAATTGGATTGTTCATTTTCTTTTGTTGAGTTTAGAGGTTTTAATAATATATACTGTAGATACAAGTCTTCTGTCAGATTTGCAGTTTGCAAATATTTCCTTCAAGTTTATAGCTTTTATCCTTCCAACAGGGTCATATGTGAAGCCAATTTTTTTGAGGTCTACTATATTTGTTGTTTTTGCTTTGCTGGACTGTGCCTTTGCTGTTATATGTACAAACAACTCTAACCATAGGTCATGAAGATTTTATCCTATGTGGTCTTCTAAATTTTTGTTTTTTGTAGATCTATGTTTCACATTTAGATCTATAATCTATCTTGAGTTAACTTCTGTATAAGTTTGGGGTTTGGGTAGTAGTTAATTTATATGCCTATGGATTTCTTAGATCTAGGAGTTTGAATATGTTTAGTACATACTGGGGTTTTGAATAAAGCAAAAATGACAGAAAAAAAAAAAAGGTATAGGAAAATAACTAGGGAAGCAGGAGTAAAAGGAAAGGGTTCTTTAAAACATAAATTACCTAGAAGAGTTTTGGTGTGTGAGCAATGGCTAATAGTTTGCTGCTAATGTCCATGAGATTTAGCAAAATTGCATAGTGTGCCTTTACTGAAAATGTCTTTACAAATTCAGGGCTTACTCCAAGTATTAGCAGAAGAGTCACACAAGACATCCCTCATGCTGAGAAGGGACCTCTCACTGCAGTCAATTTTCTGAAACTCTTACTAATTTGATCTTTGAGTTTATATTCCATAACTGAAGTCTGATGGTACAAGGAACATGTTGCTCAGGTTGAAGTCTCAGCTCATTTCTGGTTTTGTCACCCCAACTACACAGGATAGCTCTACCATTGCTGGCTCGCCTGCCTTATATGGCAACTGTTGTCACTCTTTGCACTTGAGAGTAGCCTAGGCATGAGAGGGTTAAGTTTGGGTGCATGTGCTCTGCTCATTAAGACAGAAGGCACCTGGAAGAGTTTGTTCTCATCTCTTGAGAATCACAGTATTTGAGGCACCACACTATTAAATGCCAATAAAAATCACCAGGACAGGTTGAAAGAGACAATACACAAAAATGTTTTTCCTGTTTTTTAAGCAAGGGACCCTACATTTTTACATCAAACTCCACAAAATATGCATTTAGCCTAACACTAAAATTGCAACTTATTTTTGTGCATAGGAATTCTTAGAATATCAGAATTACAGTCAATAAAAAAGAAGTAATATACATCTATGAGAAGCTCATAGATATACGTAATTCCCAGTTGAGACACTTTCAGATTTTATACAGTAGACAAAATTTCAGTGCCTTTACCTGCTTATTTCAAAAGATACCCAAAAGCTAAGATAAAAAATGAAAAGAACAATATAAAGCACATGTTTTAAAAAAAGAAAAAAAGACATTTTTGAAGCCTCAACAGACAAGGAAAAACTGCCAAGAGTAATGAAGGTCAAACATATGAAGGAAGATGCAGACAGAATAAGCCCATGAATGTAGATCCCCCCCCAAAAAATATGCAGAGCACACTATTCCATGGAGTGTGGTACACCTAGTGGTATAAAACCTACCCTCATTCCTGTTTGCAAAACTCGACTAAAGTAAAAAACTGGCAAAGGATAGTTTCTCTAGACTTTATTTGGTTCTGCACAGTAGAAATAGGGATGAATGAGAAATCAAACAGGCAAAGTGATATTAACAAAAAGCAGTGAGGTAGTAAGATAATGTATGAAGGAGATTATGTTGCCCGCTGCCCTTCAGTGCAAATTGTGAGTAGAAACGTAAAGAACTCACTCACACACACACATGTAAACTGTGAGAAGGAAAAATCTTCTTAATATGAAAAGAATACTACCTCTTTTTTGGTACAAATTGCCTGCATTTAATTTGTCCGAAATGTAACCATATATCTGGACAAAGATAATGTATAAAAGGAGGAAATGAAGATGTAAAAGAAAAACAAACAACCAACAAGCAAAAAAAAACAAATATTAGGCAAAGAACATTCAAGAAAAGAATGTTGCCATGGAGCTGATAAAAATTGTAAACAAGCATGCTGTCAAGAATTTTTTTAAAAACCAGTAGTTCAATTATCTCTATTAAAAAGATCTCAAAAAAGAAATATAATAATCCAAAAAATATGGTTAGGCAACAACAACAATAATAAAATAAAACAAACTTCAGAATTCAGGAAGGAAATTAAAGAAAAATAGCAAATGTCAAAATTAATATTAAAAGGAAAACATGGAAATTTTTGCATTTTGTGGTGAAATGTGTGAGGGTAATCAAAAGGTACAAATTTTAACTTCAAAGATTAATAAGTCTTGGGGAGGTCAGGTAGAACATGATGACTATATGTAATAATACTGCACTGAATATTTGAAAGTTGCTAAGAGACATGGATCTTAAAAGCTTTTATTGCAATAAAAAGAACCACAACTATATGTGGCGATAGACTTTAATGATATATTGTAATCATTTTTCAATATACATATATATCAATTATGTATACACCTAAAACTACTACAATGTCCTATGTCTATTATATGTGTATGCCCATTATATATTAATACAAAAGTAAAATGTGAAATTAGAACCAACACAAAGAATAATAGATATTACTGAAAATAATGCAAGAGATATGCAAAACCAAGTTAGCAGAAGTTTGCAAAATAATAGAAACAACAGATTTAAAAAGGTAGAGGAGTATAAATATGCAATATATTATATTTAGCACATATATTTAGCACATATTATACATATATGCAAATACTGAAGAGATCTAACATGTATGTTTTAGCTTGTTCTTGTAGTGTAACACATTTCCTCAAAGCATAGTGGCTATAGGAGCAACAGACATTTATTTTCCTCAGTTTTTATATGCTGAATTCAGAAGCATCCAAACCATAAGAAATCTGCAGTTAAGATGTTATCTGAAGGCTTGCAATGGGCTAGAATATCCACTTTCAAATTAACTCACACAGTGTGCAAAAGTTTGAGAGGGAGGGCCACATTTTTGTGCATTTTACCTCCAGGAGCCCTACCAGGTTTTCATAGTGAAGATGGGAGAAAAATTCCCCTATGCTTCAGGCAGGAAGGGGATAAAAGTAGCTGTTTTGAAAGATGCCCAGAGCATTCTGTTCTTCCTAACAAGTACCTCATCACGAGAAATAAATTTACCAGAGTCTAAACTACTGAGATTTTTTACCAGAGCCTGACTGATACGAGGGACAGGAAACATCCAACTCCTGTAGTATTCTCCAGCCTTCATGTGGAGAAGAGGAATATCCAATTCAAGCCCCACATAGCTTGCCTTTCTTACCTAGGTGGGAAAAGGAACTGAGAAGTAGCTCAGTATACTCAATATAATGATGGCCGTAGCCCAGCAGCACAGGCTTACTAAAATACTAATACTTCATAGGACTATAGAAAATATCCCCTCCACACATGCCTTACCACCACATCAAAGGGGATCCTGTATAATAACCAAGGAATACAACTGAAGGAACTGAATGTCTCAGATTTAATTTAAGTTTCTAGGGAAACCTAAAGAAAACAGAGGAGATGAAAACAAGCATCTGATAATGTTAGCAGATAACCTCTGATAACATCCTGTAGCATTAGCAAAGAGGAGAAACATAGCCAAATTCTTAGTTTGATAAATACAAATCCTCATTCTAAATCCTTTTCTACCACAGTTCCTTTTGCACAATACTTTGTATTTGCCTTTCAAAAATTTACAAAGTATATTCCAGTGCAAAAAAATATAGTGTGAAGAGACAGAGAAGGCATGAAAACCAAACTGAGATAAAGCAGAGATGTTGGAATTATGAGATCAAGGATTAAAAAAAAAAAAAACCCGATTCACATGCTAAGGGCTTAACAGACAATGGGGATAACGAGGAAGAATAGATGGATAATGTAAACTTAGAGGTGAAAATTCTAAGAAAGAATCAAGTCGAAATGCTAGAAATAAAAAGCAGTTATAAGAGAAAGAATGCCTTTGATGGGCTTATTAATAGACTGGATATGGCCAGGGAAAGAATTAGTGAGCTTGAATAAAAGTCATTAGACATTTCCAAAACTTAAATACACAGAGGAAAGACAGAGCAGAATGTTTATGAACTGTGGGACAAATACAAAAGATGTAAAGTAAAATCAAAGAGATAAGAAGGGATAATGCAAAATATATAATGTACTATAGAAGGGGCTTCCCAGATTAACAGAAAATGGAAAAGTGATGGAAGCAATGATACATACAAGACTTGTTCTCAAAAATTTCAATAAAACAATAGAGTTACTGACTGACCATAAAGTCAGTTACTTTATTATCACAATAAAAAAAACATACAAAATGAGGATTAATAATTAGAAAACAAATATCATATGAAATAAATTAAAAGAAGCTTAAATGACTACTTTTGTAAATTGCACGTAAACACACATGAACACAAATTTAAAACATATATCCAAAGACGTTGAATATCTGAACACATCAAATATCACAGAAGAAACAAAACTGTCTAATAGGAAATCCGCCTAAACCACATGAGGTAGAGATAATTTCACAGGTGACTCTTACACAAAATTTTAAGGGAGAGATAACTATAGCACTATATAAATTGTTCCAGAGCTGAGAAAAAGAAGAATTTTCCAAGGAATTTTTATAAACTATCCTTTACTTTGATGTAAAAGAAAAAAGTCCTAACAAGTATTGCACAGATAAATATGGACCAAAGCTACTTATTAACATCAAGGTAAAAAAACAGTGCTCAAGTATTAGCAGTTGAATCCAGCAACACATATGTGATGACCAAGTTGAGTTCATTACTAAAATGTAAGGACCATTTGGTATTAAGAAATTTTGTTATCAGTTTAATAGATTAAACCACACAGCTGGTGTATGGTGTCAACTGAAAATTTTCACACCATCTGGAATGTCTGAGGTCAGAGGCCATGGCCGAGAGTGCCAGGCTGCGATGGTGCAGGAGTGGCCAAGAGGAGATACCCCACGTCTGAGGTCAGGGGCAGCGGCTGAGAGGAGCAACCCCACATCCAAGGAGTGGTGGCTGCACCTCCACAGGAGGGCAGAGAGGAGCTACTCCACGTTCAAGGTCAGGAGGGGCAGCAATGAGGAGATACCCCTATTCCAAGGTAAGAAGCAGCAACTGTGCTTTGCTAGAGCAGGCGTGAAGAGATACCCCACGTCCAAGGTAAGAGAAACCCAAGTAAGACAGTAGGTGCTGCAAGAGGGCATCAGAAGGCAGACACACTGAAACCATACTCACAGAAAACTAGTCAATCTAATCATATGGACCACAGCCTTGTCTAACTCAATGAAACCAAGCCATGCTGTGTGAGGCTACCCAAGACTGGCGGGTCATGGTGGAGAGATCTGACAGAATGTAGTCCACTGGAGAAGAGAATGGCAAACCACTCAGTATTCTTGCCTTGAGAACCACATGAACAGTATGAAAAGGCAAAATGATAGGACACTGAAAGAGGAACTCCCCAGGTCAGTAGGTGCCCAACATGCTACTGCAGATCAGTGGAGAAATAACTCCAGAAATAATGAAGGGATGGAGCCAAAACAAAAACAATACCCAGCTGTGGATGTGACTGGTGATAGAAGCAAGGTCTGATGCTGTAAAGAGCAATATTGCATAGGAACCTGGAATATCAGGTCCATGAATCAAAGCAAATTGGAAGTGGTCAAACAGGAGATAGCAAGAGTGAAAGTCGACATTCTAGAAATCAGCAAACTAAAATGGAATGGAATGGATGAATTTAACTCAGATGACAATTATATCTACTAGTGCTGGCAGGAATCCCTTAGAAGAAATGGAGTAGCCATCGTGATCAACAAAAGAGTCCAAAATGCAGTACTTGGATGCAATCTCAAAAACGACAGAATGATCTCTGTTCGTTTCCAAGGCAAACCATTCAGTATCAGAGTAATCCAAGTCTATGCCCCAACCAATAATGCTGAAGAAGCTGAAGTTGAACAGGTCTAAGAAGACCTACAAGACCTTCTAGAACTAACACCCAAAAAAGATGTCCTTTTCATTATAGGGGACTGGAATGCAAAAGTAGGAAGTCAAGAAACACCTGGAGTAACAGGCAAATTTGGCCTTGGAATATGGAATGAAGCAGGGCAAAGGCTAACAGAGTTTGCCAAGAGAATGCATTGGTCATAGCAAACACCCTCTTCCAACAACACAAGAGAAGACTCTACACATGGACATCACCAGATGGTCAACACCGAAATCAGATTGATTATATTATTTGCAGCCAAAGATGGAGAAGCCCTTTACAGTCAACAAAAATAGACTGGCAGCTGACTATGGCTCAGATCATGAACTCCTTATTGCCAAATTCAGACTTAAATTGAAGAAAGTAGGGAAAACCACTAGACCATTCAGGTATGACCTAAATCAAATCCCTTAGGATTATACAGTGGAAGTGAGAAATAGATTTAAGGGACTAGATCTGATAGATAGAATGCCTGATGAAATATGGACAGAGGTTTGGGACATTGCAGAGGAGACAAGGATCAAGATCATCCCCATGGAAAATAAATGGAAAAAAGCAAAATGGCTGTCTGAGGAGGCCTTACAAATAGCTGTGAAAAGAAGAGAAGTGAAAAGCAAAGGAGAAAAGGAAAGCTATCAGCATCTGAATGCAGAGTTTCAAAGAAGAGCAAGGAGAGATAAGAAAGCCTTCCTCAGTCATCAAGGCAAAAAAATAGAGGGGGGGAAAACAGCATGGGAAAGACGAGATCTCTTCAAGAAAATTAGAGATACCAAAGGAACATTTCATGCAAAGATGGGCTCAATAAAGGACAGAAATGGTATGGACCTAACAGAAGCAGAAGATATTAAGAAGACGTGGCAAGAATACATAGAAGAAGTGTACAAAAAAGAGCTTCACCACCAAGATAATCACGATGGTGTGATCACTCACATAGAGCCAGACATCTTGGAATGTGAAGTCAAGTGGGCCTTAGAAAGCACCACTATGAATAAAGCTAGTGGGGGTGATGGAATTCTGGTTGAGCTAATTCAAATCCTGAAAGATGATGCTGTGCAAGTGCTGCACTCAAAGTGCCAGCAGATTTGGAAAATGCAGCAGTGGCCACAGGACTGGAAAAGGTCAGTTTTCATTCCAATCCCAAAGGAAGCCAATGCAAAACAATGCTCAAACTACCACACAATTGCACTCATCTCACATGCTAGTAAAGTAATGCTCAAAATTCTCCAAGTCAGGCTTCAGCAATAGGTGAACTGTGAACTTCCAGATGTTCAAGCTGGTTTTAGAAAAGGCAGAGGAACCAGAGATTAAATTGCCAACATCCGCTGGATCACAGAAAAAGCAAAAGAGTTCCTGAAAAACATATACTTCTGCTTTATTGACTAAGCCAAAGCCTTTGACTATGTGGATCACAATAAACTGTGGAAGATTCTGAAATAGATGAGAATACCAGACCACCTGACCCGCCTATTGAGAAACCTGTATGCAGGTCAGGAAACAAGAGTTAGAACTGGACATGGAACAGCAGACTGGTTCCAAATAGGAAAAGGAGTACGTCAAGGTTGTATATTGTCACCCTGCTTATTTAACTTATATGCAGAGTACATCATGAGAAATGCTGGGCTGGAAGAAGAACAAGTTGCAATCAAGATTGCCGGGAGAAATATCAATAACCTCCGATATGCAGATGACACCATCCATATGGCACAAAGTGAAGAGAAACTAAAAACCTCTTGATGAAATTGAAAGAGGAGAGTGAAAAAGTTGACATAAAGCTCAACATTCAGAAAACTAAGATCATGGCATCTGGTCTCATCACTTCATGGGAAATAGATGGGGAAACAGTGGAAACAGTGCCAGACTTTATATTTTGGGGCTCCAAAATCACTGTAGATTGTGATTGCAGCCGTGAAATTAAAAGACACTTACTCCTTGGAAGGAAAGTCAGGACCAACGTAGATAGCATATTCAAAAGCACAGACATTACTTTGCCAACAAAGGTCCATCTTGTCAAGGCTATGGTTTTTCCAGTGGTCATGTATGGATGTGAGAGTTGGACTCTGAAAAAGCTGAGCACCGAGGAATTGATGCTTTTGAACTGTGGTGTTGGAGAAGACTCTTGAGAATCCCTTGGACTGCAAGGAGATCCAACCAGTCCATCCTAAAGGAGATCAGTCCTGGGTGTTCATTGGAAGGACTGATGCTAAAGCTGAAACTCCAATACTTTGGCCACCTCATGAGAAGCGTTGACTCATTGGAAAAGACTCTGATTCTGGGATGGATTAGGGGCAGGAGGAGAAGGGGACGACAGAGGATGAGATGGCTGGATGGCATTACAGACTCAATGAACATTCATTTGAGTGAACTCTGGGAGTTGGTGATGGACAGGGAGGCCTGGCGTGCTGCAATTCATGGGGTCGCAAAGAGTCGGACACGAATGAGCAACTGAACAAAACTAATAGAATAAAATAAAAAAATCTTGTGTACACATTTCAAAATGCTGAAAAGACATTCCAGTTCAGTTGAGACACTCAGTCATGTCCGACTCTTTGTGACCCCATGGACTGCAGCAGGACAGGCTTCTCCGTTCAACATCAACTCCTGGAGCTAGCTAAAGTTCATGTCCATTGAGTCGGTGATGCCATCCAACAATCTCATCCTCTGTAGTCCCCTTCTCCTCCTGCCTTCAATCTTTCCCAGCATCAGGGTTTTTTCAAAAGAGTCAGCTCTTCGCATCAGGTGTCCAAAGTATTGGAGTTTCAACTTCAACATCAGTCCTTCCAGTGAAAACCCAGGTGTGATCTCTGTTAGGATGGACTGGTTGGATATCCTTGCAGTCCAAGGGATTCTCAAGAGTCTTCTTCATTTCCACAGTTCAAAAGCATCAGTTCTTTGGTGCTCAGCTTTTTTTTATAGTCTAACTCTCACATCCATACATGACTATCAGAAAAACCAAAGTTTTGACAAAATGGACCTTTGTTGGCAGAGTAATGTCTCTGCTTTCTAATATGCCATCTAAGTTAGTCATAGCTTTTCTTCCAGGGAGCAAGAGTCTTTAATTTCATGGCTGCAGTCACCACCTAAAATGGTTTTGGAGCCCCCCAAAATAAAAGTCGACACAGGATGCAGCATGCTTGGGGCTGGTGCATGGGGATGACCCAGAAAGATGTTATGGGGAGGGAGGTGGGAGGGGGGTTCATGTTTGGGAATGCATGTAAGAATTAAAGATTTTAAAATTTAAAAAAATATATATATATAAATGCAAAAAAAAATAAATAAATTAATTAATTAATTAATTAAAAATAAAAAGCTATTTGCTGAAAAAAATAAATAAAGTCTCCCACTATTTCCATTGTTTCCCCATCTATTTGCCATGAAGTGATGGAACCAGCTGCCATGATCTTAGTTTTCTGAATGTTGAGTTTTAAGCCAGCTTTTTCACTCTCCTGTTTCACTTTCATCAAGAGGTTCTTCATTTCCTCTTCTCTTTCTGCTATAAGGGTGGTGTCATCTGCATATCTGAGGTTATTGATATTTCTCCTGGCAATCTTGATTCCAGTTTGTTCTTCATCCAGCCCAGAATTTTACATTTACAAAATTTATAAAAAATACATTTAATATAATTCAATTTCCATTCTTGATGTAAAATCTAATAAGATATATAACCTCTATAGCAAAAAGTCTCAAAAGCTACCACTCATGATACTCACTTCCTAGTGTCGCTTCTAAAGACCATTATGTCAAAAGTGAAGGCATGCCTTGCCTGTGATTAGGCTATGTTGTATAAGACCTCCTGGAAAACTCTTGAATGACTCTCCTTTCTGGCTAGATGAAGTAAGTAGCCACAGTGGGAAAGCCCATGTGGCAAGGAAATGTGGACAGTCTCCAAGTCATAATCAACATATCCCAGGGCCCACTAACCCTATTATGACAAGGGAATGACTTTTGACAAAAACCTGAGTGAGCCTGAAAACAGATTTCCCAATTGAGCCTCCAAATGAGTAAACACCTTGATCAACAACTTGATTTCAAACTTATAAGACATTAAACAGAGGACCTAGTTAAGTCATATTGAGAATCATAATCTATATAAACTATAAGTTAATAAATGCGAGTTTTAAGTCAATGAGTTAATGTTTTACACAACAGTTGGTAACTAGTACAACTCCAAAGCCAGAATCTAATGAAACACTGAATGATTTTCCATTAGAGAAAGGAAAAAGAGAAGGCTGTCTCATATTGCCACTTTTAGCAAACATTGGACTAAAAGCACAATTCAATGAATTTATGTAAAATAAAGTAAAAACACATAAAATTTGGAAAGGAGCATTGGGAATGGTGAGTAGCTGAATAAATATTTTTAAAAGATTACTTACTTCTTTTAATTTCTTATGAATACAGAGTACTGTTTAATATGAAATTTATAACATTTTTTCATGGAGTTTCTTATGTATGTGTATGTAATACCTATGATAACAATAAAATGAAGTCACAAAGCAAGGGTAGAAATGTTCCTATACAGTTTTTAGTTTTCCACATTTTATTTGACATGCTCAAATATGAACTTTGCAAGTCATCTGCAAAACGTTAAATATGAATATTTGAAAATAGAGTAAATACTAAAAAAACAGACTTATAGTTATAAGGTTTTGTAATTTGCTTTACAGTAGAAACTAACACAACATTGTACAGCTACTATACTTCAATTAAAATTAATTTTAAAAAGCCACTGAATAAAAATATAATAAATATTTAAATAATGAAAGACAAGGTGAGAATAACAAATGACAAATAGCATTATTAATTAAGCTGTTATCAATAATTACATTAGAAAGCAATTATTTTAGGCAGGGTTTGGCTAAATTAATTTAAAAATCACAATGCTTAACTATATTCTGCCTACAAGAGCAGAATATAAAGACACAATTAAGTATAAAAGCACAAACTGAAAGTAAATGGTTGCCCAAAGTTATGACATGCCAAAAAAAGTGCATGTTGGATGGCTGGGATAGTTATGATGTCAAGATCAAAATTAGTACCAAGTATCAAGAAGAAGAGGGATTTGCATAAGTCAATGGAGCTGTGAGCCTTACTGTGCAGGGCTAACCATGATGGATGGGTTGTAGTGGAGAGTTCTGACAAAACGTGGTTCACTGGAGGAGGGAATGGCAAACCACTCCAGTGCCATGATAATCCCATAACGGTTAGGTCCATAAATCAACGTAAATTGGACGTGATCAAACAGGAGATGGCAAGAGTGAACATTGACATCTTAGGAATCTAAAATTGAACTAAAAGTGAACTAAAATTGACAGGAATGGGTGAATTTAATTCAAATGACCATTATATCTACTACTGTGGGCAAGGATCCCTTATAAGAAATGGAGTATCCCTCATAGTCAGCAAAAGAATCCAAAATGCAGTACTTGTGTGCAGTCTCAAAAATGACAAATGATCTTAATTTGTTTCAAAGGCAAACCACCAAGTCTATGCCACAACCACTAATACCAAAGAAGCTGAAGTTGAAAAGTTCTATGAAGGCCTGATACTTGGAGTCACTCGCAAGTTTGGCCTTGGAGTACAAAAATGAAGCAGGGCAAAGGCTCACAGAGTTTTGTCAAGAGAACACACTCGTCATAGCGAATACTCTTTACCAAGAACACAAGAGACAACTTGTGGACATCACCTGATGGTCAATACTGAAAGCAGATTGATTATATTGCTTGCAGCCAAAGATGAAAAAGCTCTATACCGTCAGTAAAAACAAGACCTGGAGCTGACTTTGGCTGTGATCATGAGCTCCTTCACTGCGAAAATCAGGCTGAAACTGAAGAAAGTAGGAAAAACCAGTAGACCATTCAGGGATGATCTAAATCAAATCACTTGATTATACAGTGGAGGTGATCAATAGATTCAATGATTAGATCTATTCAGGTACAGGCACAGAGTGCCTGAAGAATTATAGATGGAGGTTCCTAACACTGCACAGGATTTAGTGACCAAAACCACCCCCAAGAAAAGAAATGTAAGAAGGCAAAGTGGTTGTCTGAGGAGGCTTTACATATAGCCAAAGAAAGAAGAGAATCAAAAGCAAGGGAGAAAG
The DNA here is from genome assembly GCF_016772045.2 of Ovis aries. Classification (NCBI taxonomy): domain Eukaryota; kingdom Metazoa; phylum Chordata; class Mammalia; order Artiodactyla; family Bovidae; genus Ovis; species Ovis aries. Next base: position 92,483,084 of record NC_056080.1, on the reverse strand, counting down.
GGACAGATATATCCAACTAAATGCAGAGTTCCAGAGAATAGTAAGGAGAAATAAGAAGGCCTTCTTAAATGAACAGTGCAAAGAAGTAGAGAAAAATAGTAGAATGGGAAAGATTAGAGATCTCTTCAATAAAACTGGAGACATCAAAGGAACATTTCATGTAAAGTGGGCATGAAAAAGGATAGAAATGGTAAGGCACTAACAGAAGCAGAAGAGATTAAAAAGAGGTGGCAAGAATTCACAGAAGAACTATACGAAAAACATCTTAATGACCCTGATAACCACAATGGTCTGGTCACTCACCTAGAGCCTGACATCATGGAGTCTGATGTCAAGTGGGCCTTAAGAAGCACTACTACAAACAAGGGGAGTGGAGGGATGCATTCAGCTGAGCTGTTTCAAATCCTAAACGACAATTCTTTTAAAGTGCTGCACTCAATATGCCAGCAAATTTGGAAACCTCAGCAGTGGCCACAGGATTGGAAAAGGTCAGTTTTCATTCCAATCCCAAAGAAGGGCAGTGGTAAAGAATGTACAGACTACCAGATAATGACACATAGTTTGTATTCTAATAAGGCTATGCTCAAATCCTTCAAGCTATGCTTCAGCAGGACGTGAACTGAGAATGTCCAGGTAGACAAGCTGAGTTTAGGAAAGGCAGAGGAACCAGAAATCAAATTACCAACATCCACTGGATCATGGAGAAAGCAAGGAAATTCCAGAGAAAACCATTTACTTCACTGACTACACTAAAGCCTTTGACTGTATGGATCACAAGAATGTGTGCAAAATTCTTAAAGACATTAGAATACCAGACCACCCTACCTGTCTCTTGGGAATCCTGTATGTGGGTCAAGAAGCAACAGTTAGAACTTTACATGGAAAAACAGACTGGTTCAAAATCAGGAAAGGATTATGACAAGGCTATATGCTGTCACCCTGTGTTTTTAACTTCCATGCAGAGAATATCATGAGCTGTACTGGATAAATCACAAGCTGGGATCAATATTGCTGGGAGAAATATCAACAACCTCAGATATGCACATGATACCACTCTAATGGCAGAAAGTGAAGAGGATCTAAAGAACATCTTGATGAGGGTGAAAAAGGAGAGTGAAAAAGCTGCCTTAAAACTCAACAGTCAAAAAACTAAGATCAAGACATCTAGTGCCATCATTTCATGGCAAGTAGATGCAGTGACAGTTTATTTTCTTTGGCTCAAAAATCACTGCAGATGGTATCAGCAGAAATTAAAATGCACTTGCTCCTTGAAAGGAATGCTATGAAAAATCTAGACAACATATTAGAAAGTAGATACATCACTTTGCTGACAAAGTTATGAATAGTCAAAGCTATGGTTTTTCTAGTAGTCATGTATGGATATAAGTGTTGGACCATAAAGAAGGCTGAACACCAAGGTTGGATTCTTTGGAATTGTGGTGCTGGAGAAGATTCTTGAGAGTCCCTTGGACTACAAGGAGATCAAACCAGTTAATCCTAAACTAAATCAAGCCTGACTAGTCAATGGAATGACTGATGCTGAAACTGAAGGTCCAATACTTTGGCCACCTGATACAAAGTGCCAATTCATTGGAAGGATTGGATGCTGACTCATTGGATGCTGGGAAGGATTGAAACTGAAAGGAGAAGAGGGCAGAAGAGGATGAGATGGTTGGATGGCATCACCGACTCAATGGACATGAATCTGAGCAAACTCTGGGAGATAGTAAAGGACAGGGAAGTCTGGTGTGTTGTAGTCCATGGGGTTGCAACGAGTCAGACACGACTGAGTGATTGAACACCAACAATCAAGAAGACTTCATATGGATGGAAATATCAATTAGTCATGAAGAAACATAATTTATAAATAAATATGCACCTAATAACAGAGCTTCAAAATATATGGAGTAAAACTAACACAATGAAAAGGATAATTCTATAATCATACTTAGATTGTTCACACCAATTTTCAAAAATTGATGGAATAATTAACAAAAGAAAAAAATAAAGATAAGCAGAACCATAAATGATCTGTAAAACAGTATCAACCTTTCTGACTTAGGTCATATTTGTAGAACAGTATGTACAACATCTATAGAATATCCTTATTTTCAAGTATACATGGTACCCTTCCAAAGATAGACCTTATGTTTTGCCATAAAATAAGTCACAATACATGTGAAAGGATCCACATCACATAGAGTAAGTTCTCTAACTAAAAATGAACTAAATTATAAATAAAAGTAAGATATCTAGAACAACTCTAAATATTTGAAAATCTAAGAGCATACTTCTAAATAACCCATAGTTCATAGAAAAAATCATGGAAGTTAGAAAATTTTTCCAACTATATGATAATAAAAATACACATTAAAATGTGCAGGACACAGAAAATGCAGCATTAGGGAAAACCATAATTACAATGCTTATATCAGAATATAATAGCCTAAATTCAAAGACCTAAAAGTCATCTTAAGAAGCTAGAAAAAGAAGAATGAAAAGCCAAAGTAAGTGGATGGGATGAAATAATAAAGATAATAGTAGATATAAATGAAATTGAAAACAACTAACAGAGAAAATTAATAAAGATGGCTAACGCCTATGCAGTTTCTTTCAGGAAAATGGGATCTATTCCAAAATTAGATAGTGCTTATTGTTGCACACTCCTACAATGTCCTTAAAACATGAATTCTACATTTTAAATAGGTAAAATTATGGTATGCAGGTTATATCTCAGTAAAGCTTTTTTAAAAAGTTGGTTATAGTTATTTGGAAAGATCAAAAAAGTTTGACAAATCCATAGATTGACTAACCAAGGAAAGGAGAGAAACAAATTACTAACATCAGAAATGAAAAGGATTATAAATACAGATACTATAGACATAAAATAATGCTCATGGATTTGACAAATAGAGCAAATAGACAAGTTCCTTCAAAAATGTGACTTGGTGAAAGTGACATGATGGAACAGAAAATCTGAATAGCCCTCCATCTATGAAACCAACAATTTCATTATCATAAAATTTTTCACAAAAAATCTAAAGCCAAAACTATTTCACAAGTGAACCCTATCAAATATTTAATGAGGAAATAAAACTTATCTTGCTCTAATCCCTTATAAAAATGAGAAAAGAATGCTTCCAGACATGTTGAGACCAGAATAACACCAATATCGAAAGCAGACAAAGATGTTACAATAAAAGTATTGACCAATACTCCTTTGAACACAACAGAAAATTCTTAATATTAGCAAAACAAATCTAATAATGTATAAAATTTATTAAAATATACATAATGCTGGAGCAGCAGTGAAGAGATACCCCACACTCAAGGTAAGAGAAACCCAAGTAAGATGGTAGGTGTTGCAAGAGGGCATCAGAGGGCAGACACACTGAAACCATACTCACAGAAAACTATTCAATCTAATCACAATAGGACCACAGCTTTGTCTAACTCAGTGAAACCAAGCCATGCCCGCAGGGCAACCCAAGACGGACGGGTCATGGTGGAGAGGTCTGACAGAATGTGGTCCACTGGAGAAGAGAATGGCAAACCACTCAGTATTCTTGCCTTGAGAACCACATGAACAGTATGAAAAGGCAAAATGATAGGATACTGAAAGAGGAACTCCCCAGGTCAGTAGGTGCCCAATATGCTACTGCAGATCAGTGGAGAAATAACTCCAGAATGAATGAAGGGATGAAGCCAAAGCAAAAACAATACCCAGCTGTTGATGTGACTGGTGACAGAAGCAAGGTCTGATGCTGTAAAGAGCAATATTGTAATAGGAACCTGGAATATCAGGTCCATGAATCAAGGCAAATTGGAAGTGGTCAAACAAGAGATGGCAAGGGTGAACATCGACATTCTAGAAATCAGTGAACTAAAATGGAATGGAAAGGGTGAATTTAACTCAGATGACCATTATATCTACTACTGCGGGCAGGAATCCCTCAGAAGAAATGGAGTAGCCATTATGGTCAACAAAAGAGTCCGAAATGCAGTAATTGGATGCAATCTCAAAAATGACAGAATGATCTCTGTTCGTCTCCAAGGCAAACCATTCAATATCAGAGTTATCCAAGTCTATGCCCCAACCAGTAATGCTGAAGAAGCTGAAGTTGAACGATTCTATGAAGACCTACAAGACCTTTTAGAACTAACACCCAAAAAAGATGTCCTTTTCATTATAGGGGACAGGAATGCAAAAGTAGGAAGTCAAGAAACACCTGGAGTAACTGGCAAATTTGGCCTTGGAAAGTGGAATGAAGCAGGGCAAAGAATAATAGAGTTTTGCCAAGAAAATGCACTGGTCATAGCAAACACCCTCTTCCAACAACACAAGAGAAGACTCTACACATGGACAATACCAGATGGTCAACACCAAAATCAGACTGATTATATTATTTGCAGCCAAAGATAGAAAAGCTCTATATAGTCAACAACAACAAAAAAAGACCAGGAGCTGACTGTGGCTCATATCATGAACTCCTTATCACCAAATTCAGACTAAAATTGAAGAAAGTAGGGAAAACCGCTAGACCATTCAAGTATGACCTAAATCAAATCCCTAATGATTATACAGTGGAAGTGAGAAATAGATTTAAGGGTGTAGATCTGATAGAGTGCCTGATGAAGTATAGAATGAGCTTTGTGACATTGTACAGGAGACAGGGATGAAGACCATCCCTGTGGAAAAGAAATGCAAAAAAGCAAAATGGCTGTCTGGGGAGACCTTACAAATAGCTGTGAAAAGAAGAGAGGCGAAAAGCAAAGGAGAAAAGGAAAGATATAAGCATCTGAATGTAGAGTTCCAGAGAATAGCAAGAAGAGATAAGAAAGCCTTCTTCAGTGATCAATGCAAAGAAATAAAGGAAAAGAACAGAATGGGAAAGACTAGAGATCTCTTCAAGAAAATTAGAGATACCAAGGGAACATTTCATGCACAGATGGGCTTGATAAAGGAAAGAAGTGGTCTGGACCTAACAGAAGCAGAAGATATTAAGAAGAGGTGGCAAGAATACACAGAAGAACGTACAAAAAAGATCTTCACCACCCAGATAATCATGGTGTGATCACTAATCTAGAGCCAGACATCCTGGAAGGTGAAGTCAACTGGGCCTTGGAAAGCATCGCTACGAACAAAGATAGTGGAGGTGATGGAATTCCAGTTGACCTGTTTCAAATCCTGAAAGATGATGCTGTGCAAGTGCTGGCTCAATATGCCAGCAAATTTGGAAAACTCAGCAGTGGACACAGGACTGGAAAAGGTCATTTTTCATTCCAATCCCAAATAAAGGCAATGCTAAAGAACACAAACTACCACACAATTGCACTCATCTCACATGCTAGTAAAGTAATGCTCAAAATTCTCCAAGCCAGTCTTCTGCAATATGTGGTGAACTTCCTGATGTTCAAACTGGTTTTAGAAAAGACAGAGGAACCAGAGATCAAATTGCCAACATCCGCTGGATCATGGAAAAAGCAAGAGAGCTCCAGAAAAACATTTATTTTTGCTTTACTGACTATGCCAAAGCCTTTGACTGTGTGGATCACAATAAACTGTGGAAAATTTTGAAAGAGATGGGAATACTAGACCACCTGACCTGCCTCTTGAGAAATCTGTATGCAGGTCAGGAAGCAACAGTTAGAACTGGACATGGAACAACAGACTGGTTCCAAACAGGAAAAGGAGTACATCAAGGCTGTATATTGTCACCCTGCTTATTTAACTTATATTCAGAGTACATAATGAGAAACACTGAACTGGAAGAAACACAAGCTGGAATCAAGATTGCCGGGAGCATTATCAATAACCTCAGATATGAAGAAGACACCACCCTTATGGTAGAAAGTGAAGAGGAACTAAAAAGCCTCTTGATGAAAGTGAAAGAGGAGAGTGAAAAAGTTGGCTTAAAGCTCAACATTAAGAAAACGAAGATCATGGCATCCGGTCCCATCACTTCATGGGAAATAGATGGGAAACAGTGGAAACAGTGTCAGACTTTAACTTTTTGGGCTTCAAAATCACTGCAGATGGTGAATGCAGCCATGAAATTAAAAGACGCTTACTCCTTGGAAGAAAAGTTATGACCATCCTAGATAGCATATTCAAAAGCACAGAAATTACTTTGCCGACTAAGGTCCGTCTAGTCAAGGCTGTGGTTTTTCCTGTGGTCATGTATGGATGCGCGAGTTGGACTGTGAAGAAGGCTGAATGCCGAATAATTGATGCTTTTGAACTGTGGTGTTGGAGAAGACTCTTGAGAGTCCCTTGGACTGCAAGGAGATCCAGCCAGTCCATTCTGAAGGAGATCAGCCCTGGGATTTCTTTGGAAGGATTGATGCTAAAGCTGAAACTCCAGTACTTTGGCCACCTCATGCAAAGAGTTGACTTATTGGAAAAGACTCTGATGCTGGGACGGATTGGGGGCAGGAGGAGAAGGGGATGACAAAGGATGAGATGGCTGGATGGCATCACTGACTCAATGGATGTGAGTCTGAGTGAACTCCAGGAGTTGGTGATGGACAGGGAGGCCTGGCGTGCTGCGATTCATGGGGTCGCCAAGAGTCGGACAAGACTGAGCGACTGAACTGAACTGAACTGATTGACCATTTAGTGTTTAGCTCATAAAAGCAAGATATGTATAACTTTTGAAAAAAAATCAAAGCTATTCACAATTTAATAATATTCTGTATCTTGATATTTTTGCATTTGTTGAACAGTTAGGATGTACGTATTTCCTATTATGTATGTTTTACCTCCCATTTTAAAAAATCCCATAAATGAATACTGAAGACTAGTTACTGCTACACATACTGAATACTTCAAGTTTTATTATGGCTGCAAGTTATTTTAAAATGCATTAAATAGTTTTAGATTGCTAGAGAGATATAAAGATAGCCATTTGATAAAGCAAATATAGTAAAATGTACATGGTAGAATGTATGTGACTTACCTATGGGAATTTATTGTATAATTCTTCCAGATTATAGGTATGTTTGAAAATGTTTTTAACTATATTGGGGGAAAGAATGACATAAATCTTTTAAAAACACTGTTGAGAAATATAAAATAATACATGAGTGATTCAAATAGCATACCATGTTTTTGACTAGGAAAACACACTGCATAAATACATCAGTTCTCTTGAAGTAAGGGGTAGTAACTGGAAAGGCTGATTTGAAAATCCATGGAGAAAAACAAATAAAAGGAGGAGGAGGGGGAAGAGAAGTATGACTAGCTTTAATAAATATTCAAACACATTATAAACCTTTAATAATTTAAACAGCATGACTCTGGCTCATAAATAGATAGATCAGTAGCACAGAGTACAAAACTGATGTATGTATGCAAGTATATACATGAGAATTTTTAGTGATGCAATACCCTGTTTGTGGGTTAAATCAATTATTCAATAAATGGCTTGGTATCTGGAAAACACTAAGTTGAATCTCTCACCTTATACTTTAAAGAAAAATAAATTCCACACAGAGCAACTATTTAAATGTAAATAATCAAACCATAAACATTCCAGAAGCATCTATGGAATCATTTTTTCCCTAATAATTACAGGCTAGAAAAGGCTTAAAAGAGTAACGATAACTGAAGTCGTCAAAGAAAAGACCATAAAATACTATATATATATTTTTTAATTACATGAAAAAGGACACAGTAAAACTCAAGAAATTTTAAAACAGTAAGAAAACACATTTTTAAAAATTTTTAATTCATACTATAAAATGCTCATTTCCTTACTGTATGCAAAGCTCATATAAATAAAGGAAAGCTTAAAAACTCTAGAAAATTAGGCAAAGGAGTTTAACAGACAAGATAGAATTTTAAAAAGAAATGGAATTGAATGATTTCAAGGTGTTCTCAGAGCCTACTTTGCAATCTTTTCTGGATTTACTGCTGATGCCCTGTATCACCTGGATAGGTACGTCCATCTTAGCAAGGCTCTCTGCTTTGTGCTTCTATCTGAAATTGTGTAAATCCAAATGTTGGCCAATGCCTAGGATCGTGCTGTCCTATAGGGCAACCACTACCATATGTAACTTTCAATTGAAATTAAATTTGTAATTCAGTTCTTTGTCACACTTTGTTTCACTCAAGAATTTAGCTAGGAGCTTCTGCATTGCATAATGTAGATATAAAACCTGTCCATTATCACAGAAAATTCTGTAGTGCAGCTCTGATATAGAGTCCAGACTGAAAATTTTTTTCCTAAACCTAAAATATGTCAGATTCACCAGAGAAACTTATTAAAATATGTACCATCTCTCTCATATATAAATTGCACATGCATGCATGCATGCTAAGTTGTTTCAATCATGACCAATTCTGTGCAACCCCATGGGCAGCAGCCCACCAGGCTCCTCTGCCCATGGTATTCTCCAGGCAAGAGTACTGGAGTAGGTTGCCATTTCCTTCTCCAATTTAATTGCTAAGTCATCTTTCTGGGTCATCCCCATGCACCAGCCCCAAGCATGCTGCATCCTGCGTCAGACATAGACTGGCGATTCAATTCACATGATAGTATACATGTTAGAATGGCATTCTCCCAAATCATCCCACCCTCTCCCTCTCCCTCTGAGTCCAAAAGTCCGTTATACACATCTGGTGGGAGGGGGGTTCATGTTTGGGAATGCATGTAAGAGTTAAAGATTTTAAAATTAAAAAAAAAAAAAAACAGAAAAAATAAATAAATAATCCCCAGACCTCAGTAAAAAAAAAAAAAATAATAATAATTGCTAAGTCATGTCTAACTCTTTGGAACTCCATGGACCATAGCCCTCTGGGCCCCACTGTCCATGGGGTTTTCCAGGCAAGAATACCAGAGTGGGTTGCCATTTCCTTCTCCCTTAAATCGCACACTACTGCTTAAAAACCTGCTGCTGATGGTTCCTTATCACTAATATCAAGGATGGGCAGATTATGACCCTTAGGTCAAATCTAGCCGGCTACCATTTTTGTCAAAAAGATTCTACTGGAACACAGCTCTCATCACTCATTTACATATTATTCACTGCTGCTTTTGCCTACAAAAGCAAAACTGAGGTAGAAATGAATAGCTGCAACAGAGAAAGTGCAGCTAGCAAAGCCATCTTTCAGTTCAGTTCAGTCGTGTCCGACTCTTTGCGACCCCATGAGTCACAGCACGCCAGGCCTCCCTGTCCATCACCAACTCCTGGAGTTCACTCAGACTCACGTCCATCGAGTCAGTGATGCCATCCAGCCATGTCATCCTCTGTCGTCCCCTCCTCCTCCTGCCCCCAATCCCTCCCAGCATCAGAGTCTTTTCCAATGAGTCAATTCTTCGCATGAAGTGGCCAAAGTACTGGAGTTTCAGCTTTAGCATCATTCCTTCCAAAGAACACCCAAGGCTGATCTCCTTTAGAATGGACTGGTTGGATCTCCTTGCAGTCCAATAGACTCTCAAGAGTCTTCTCCAACACCACAGTTCAAAAGCATCAATTCTTTGGTGCTCAGCCTTCTTCACAGTCCAACACTTGCATCCATACATGACCACTGAAAAAACCATAGCCTTGACTAGATGGACCTTTGTTGGCAAAGCAATATCTCTGCTATTCAATATGCTATTTAGGTTGGTCATAACTTTTCTTCCAGGGAGTAAGCGTCTTTTAATTTCATGGCTGCAATCACCATCTAAAGTGATTTTGGAGCCCCCCAAAATAAAGTCTGACACTCTTTCCACTGTTTCCCCATCTATTGCCCATGAAGTGATGGGACCAGATGCCATGATCTTCGTTTTCTAAATGTTGTGCTTTAAGTCAACTTTTTCACTCTCCTCTTTCACTTTCATCAAGAGGCTTTTTAGTTCCTCTTCACTTTCTGCCATAAGGGTGGTGTCATCTGCATATCTGTTACTATATGGCAAAAGGAAAAAAAAAATTACTAATCCCTGTCTTATGGAACAAAGTCTAAGCTTTGGCTTGGCCTACATAATTGGTACCTATGGTCCTCCAAAATCTAACTTTTCATTAACTCTCCAGCATCATCTTTCCATGACATGAGCCAGCAATAACTAACCTATTTTGTCTTCCCAAGCATGGCATCCTAATTCCTTCCATTGTGCCTCATCCATACCATGTCTTTTGCCCAGGACATCTCCCCTGATTCTCTGTTTCTTATGCCTCCTTTCCAGTACATCTCAATTCGGTTCTCACTTCCTTTGTGAAACTTTCCTAACCCCAGTCGGAGAAGGCAATGGCACCCCACTCCAGTACTCTTGCCTGAAAAATCCCATGGATGGAGGATCCTGGTGGTAGGCTGCAGTCCATGGGGTTGCTAAGAGTCGGACACGACTGAGTGACTTCACTTTCACGCATTGGGGAAGGAAATGGCAACCCACTCTAGTGTTCTTGCCTGGAGAATCCCAGGGACGGGGGAGCCTGGTGAGCTGCCATCTATGGGGTCGCACAGAGTCGGACAAGACTGAAGTGACTTAGCAGCAGCCTAACCCCAGTGCTAAGTGACCAGTACCTCCTATGTTACTATCCAACGCCCTGACTCTCCTGTCCTACACCACAATGTAAGATAATACACAGAAAAATCACACTCTTTCAGTCTTCATTCTCTGCCAAGGGCCTACCAACATTTTAATGTCCCCAATCAGTAGTTAAGGACAAAGAAAAAAGATTCCTCACCAGTACAGATTCAGAATATAATTTGTTTTAAGCATCCCCGCTTTTCTCCATGTATGATCACACATACTTTGCCTATCATTCCCATACATATTTTGGTCACTTCTTTACCATAATATTGCAGTTGCCTGTTGACTTGTCTACTTCCTTCAATAGACTGGGAGTTCCAAAAGGAAGGAAGCCTCACATTCATCTCTGTGACTCTAATAACCAGGACAAGGCCAGCACTGAGTCAGTGTTCTGAGAATACCAGTGAGGTAAATTTCCCTCATGCACAAGAATTCATCTTGTGAAATGAGAAATCAGAGGTAAGAGGCAGAGGGGCTAGATGTTGATCATTTTTCCTATCTCCTGTGAAGCTAAAATCCAATTTCTGGTGCCCTCAAGGCAGTAAAAAGTATTTTGGAATTAGCATATTATTGACTTTCTTTTATTGTGTTTGTTTTATCTAGTTTAATGTATTTTAATTATTTGTTGTAAAATTCATACCTTGAGGTAACTTCATATAGAAAATGCAAGTTTCAAAGTCTAATATATGGAAAAAGATAGAGTGTTTATATCTCTAATGTGTCACCCATGGAATAAAAACAACTGATGCGATTCCAGATATTAATACCTTTAGAGTTGAATTTGGATCAGATGTAGCTGGTAAATGGGGCTTTGTATGAAGTTCATTTATTAGAGGTTTCCATGTAATACCAATCCCTGTATTTTTACAGGATTTTCAAGGCTTAATTTTGTTCTAAGTATTCGAGACACCAAAGCAGAATAATCTGATAGCCATCTCTTGCTGTGTAAGCAAAAGGAAGATAGGATTTGAGGCAGGCTGGAACCTGGGACATTTGGTTGCAGTGCTTACACTCTGAACAAATATCTCCTCTAGCAAGAAAACACAAAGGAAACTATAAGGTACTAAAAATAACTACATGCATAAGCAGTTGGGAACAAATTATGGACAAGATACAAAAAGACCAAAAAAAAAAAAAAATCCAACTGCCACTTCTAATGAACTAGGAGGAAAAACACGATGTCAGGAACAAAAGCATCATACTGTGTATGCACTCCCCGCTGCACTCAACAGCACCTAAGGGTGGATAATCCACCTAAACCACCCCTTTGGCCTGACTCCTGGACACACCCCACCCTCACCCCATATAAAGAACCAGTTCGCCCCCCCACCCCCGCCCCTGCCAGCCCAGTGACTAAGGGAACATGTTACTTGTTTTTACTCCCCTTTGCTGCAGCAGGGTCACCAATAAAGCCTTGCTTAAATTTGTCTAGACTCTTATCAACTTCTATTGATGGGGATGAACCAGCCCAGGAACCCTGGTTTATATCAGGTTGATTGGTGGCTGGTAGGGGAGGTTTTCAGGGTACCAATCCTGGAATCCTTAAGCCCTACAAAAATTCAGATTGCTTAAAGCTTTTACAGATTTCATTTCAAGATATGTTTTTCACATGAATTGTAGAACTATGAGTTTGACTTAAATCTATACTATTAGCTCCATATTATTGAATTCAACCATCTAGAATCAAAAACTCTTCAATGTTGCCATATCTACCTACATAATTGAGTTCAGTTCAGTTGCTCAGTCATGTCCAACTATTTGTGACCCCATGGGCTGCAGCACACCAGGCTTCCCTGTACATCACCAACTCCTGGAGCTTATTCAAATTCATGTCCATTGAGTCAGTGATGCCATCCAACCATGTCATCTTCTATCATCTCCTTCTTCTCCTGCCTTCAATCTTTCCCAGCATCAGGGTCTTTTCCAGTGAATCAGTTCTTCACATCAGGTGACCAGAGTATTGGGGTTTCAGCTTCAACATCAGTCCTTCCAATGAATATTCAGGACTGATTTCCTTTAGGATGGACATAATTGAGAACACATCTTCAATCCAAGAGAAAGCATCTCCTCCCCCAAGAAATTTGAAATAAGATGTTCTGTGTCAGAAAAGCTTTGCCTTGAGACCCTGCTTTCAAACACAAGAGCAAAATTGCCACACTTTATATCATGGCTTTGATTTTGAATTCTGTTGAATTTCTTCCTTTGCTCAAGTCAATAAAACATGTTTTAAATACAAAGTTCATATACAACATGATTAAAATGAAGTAGAAAAAAAATAGTAGCTTTCTGGCAACTTTGATCCATTCTCAAGAGAACTCAATTAAAAAAAAAAAAAAAACAGTATTAATAAACCAGGCCTCCACTTAACACTCAGAAAGGGTCCACTGCTCCTTCAAGGCTCAGCTTAGATTGACTCACCAGTATTGTTGTGAAGGCCTGCTCAGTTTCATTGCTCATCTTATACTTTGTACTCATTATGTTGCCTTTTCCTCCATTTGATGTTTAATTATATAATCTAGGAGAAGGCAGTGGTACCCTACTCCAGTACTCTTGCCTGGAAAATCCCATGGATGGAGGAGCCAGGTAGGCTGCAGTCCATGCTAAGGGTCAGACACGACTGAGAGACTTCCCTTTCACTTTTCACTTTCATGCATTGGAGAAGGAAATGGCAACCCACTCCAGTGTTCTTGCCTGGAGAATCCCAGGGACGGGGGAGCCTTGTGGGCTGCCGTCTATGGGATCACACAGAGTCAGACACGACTGAAGTGACTTAGCAGCAGGAGAGATAAAAAGTATATTTTTAAAGCTTATCAGCTGGCATCCTCTTAGGAGAATATGGTTTTTTAATTTTATGGTTACTCAATGTGTAAAAGTAAAGCCTTCCTCCCCATCCCTTGGCCACCTTAGAGCATTTTGGAAATGGACTAGGAGGAAAAAAAAAAAAATAGTAAGAGCCAAAACATCCTATTTAATAAAATTGTAGAGGTTGTTCTTGTTCTGGAACAATCTAAAAATGACATGACAAAAATGCTAATAATCAAAAGGGAAAAGGGACAGAGATGGTTTAGCAACAGATGGACAGGAATCCTGAGGAGCTGAGTCAACCAGCACAAGGGTCCGTGTGATAAGAATGACCATGGGATTTAAAACCTACAATCATACCTTCCTATGTAAGTCAACGTCTTTGCTTTTTCTAACTTTGCCTCCATTACCAACGATCTATATCTCATGCACACGTGACTCTGAGGGTGTTTATTAAGGGTAAATTAAGAGAAAGATGGTAAGGTCAGAGTCACCAGATCACATACAGGATGATAATTTAAATTTGACTTATGAAATTCTAATTTAACTGGATGTCTTTTTTAATTTGTTAAATCTTACAAATCTAATGACGTTACATGCCTAGATCAATATAGGGTGTACAAAAGGGAACAGGCATGAGAAAACAAGACATGGGGAAGACAGAGAATTCAGTCCATGTAAGCCCTCTGAGGTGTTGGGCTGGGATGGGGCCTCTGTTTTCCTCCACAGTGAGTACAGTGATTTTAAATTAAATATTTAAGGGAAACATAACTGCATGGGGCCGGAGAACTTGGGGATACTATTCAGCAGTAAGTTCAGTTAAAATTCCTTCAATTTTGTGTATATGTTATTACTTTCACAACCATACTTCTCACATTAGAGGGAATTCCAGAGGGTTGAGTTCCACACAGCTGAGAGGGACATTGTATGGGGTTGTGACATCAACAGCACTTGGGGTAGGTAATTCAGATAACTCCAGTATCCCCTATATTTTATTTTTTTTTTTGACTGTGTGGGGTCTTCATCACTGCACAGGCTTTTCTCTAGTCATGATGACCAGGGGCTTCTCTCTAGTTGTGGTGTGCCAGCTTCACATTGTGGTGTGCCAGCTTCTCATTGTGGTGGCTTCTCTTGTTATGGAGCACAGGCTCTAGGACACACAGACATGGTTGCAGCACACGGGCTCAGTAGTTGCAACTCCTGGGCTCTAGAGCACAGGCTAAACAGTTGTGTCCACAGGCCAAGCTGCTCCGCGACATGTGGGATCTTCCCGAACAGGGATGAAATCTGTGTCTCCTGCATTGACAGGTGGACTCCTTACCACTGAGTCACCAGGGAGGCCCTCCCCTATAGTTCCTATTCTGAACAAAGCCAGAATCCTGAAGCCAGAACAGAGATATCCCTGGTCCCTCAGTGAATGTGATCTTGTGGAAATCAGAGAGAATCAAAACTGTTTCTGGAAAGGACACCCATAACTGACAACAGCAGTGTTCCTGAGCATGAGGACATACCCTTCATGGGGTATCAAGAGTAGTTTTCTTCATTTTATTTACATAATTATTTATAAATAGATGTGCAAATGTGTACTGCTGGTTTCAACACCTGGCTGTAGAATAGATTTTTTTTTTTCCTATTAAGGTTGGTTTTACTTGTTTTCTCTCCACACCCTTTGTTATCTTGTTTATTCCTTTTGCCCTGTTCCAAATGGAGAGATTATGTCAATAACATAAGCTCAAAATTATGTAGTTTTTCAACCAAAAAGCTTTATTACTCTCTTTCCTTGTATCTATTAAATATATGATTTTGCTGAGGCCAGGATTTTACTTAATACATTGTCAAGCTTATGTAAAGGGACACATTGCTTAGCTAGTAAGTCAGTCCAACCATCTGCCCAGTATATCCTTCTTGATTTAGCTCTTTCCTCATGTCAGAGAGTGCATATTTTTGTGGTGGAATGATAAAGTCCTAGTATACTTTCTTTGTGAATGCAAAGATTTAGTATGCAATACAATGATTGAGACAGACAGATGTCCTCATTCCTGTGAATGAAAGGTACAGCAAACTCAGGCTGAACTAGGTAGCGTCCAGGAACTTCCCCAGAGGAGAGGATGCTTGTGTCAAATTAAGCTACCTTTAGGGGAAGTAGCTAGAGAAGGAGGGAAGAGGGGAATGGAGGGTCAGAAGAAAGGAGGAGGGGGAAGAAAAGAAGGTGGGAGAGGGAGGAGAAAAGGGGAGAAACTTCAGGCAGAGTGAACAGCATAAACAGAGAAGCAGAATGAAGGAACATGGTTTATTTTGAGAACTGGTAACGGCTATGACTGTGGTCGAGAATGTGAAGGGGAAGATGAATGAAGGCATGGCAGATGTGGGTGATATCTAGAGATAGTACAGATGGAAGAAGTCAGGGATAGAAAAACTGACAAAGTATGTACATCTGCACCAAGAAATCAGAGCCCACCTTTCTTTTACTTCAATTGCTTTATATATAGGTAGCTATTGGGACAGTGAAGCTAGAACAATAAAGCCATACCAGGCCAAAGTGGAGGTGGGGGCGGGGGGCACAGAAGTATCCTTTCCCTCTCAGCAGCAGGTTTAGTTTAGTCTTCAAAGATCTAAACTTTCGTAACAATTTTTTAATGTTCTATGCTCTTTGACTGACTAGATCAAAGTTATATTTCACACACTGAAATGAAAAGTATCTGCATTGAATCTCAAGGAGGAACCCTTCCCCATCACAGTCCTGCTGGCATCATGGTTGGCCAGCAATTGTTGACATGGATCAGAGGTCATGACACTCAAAGAGATTAAGTAAATGTCTCTTGTCTCTTATACATTTCAATCACAAATGATCTAATCTGTGACCTAATAATCAGTACTTAAAGATTCATCAATTAAATTAATGATGTCGAGAGTAAAAGCTTCTTTGAACCATTTCAACTTGTGTTCATCTGAAAGTGGGTGATGTATGATGTTGATTAAGAGGATATCAACTTAATAAGTCTTGCCACATACAAAGTTCTCAGTGGCATGAAAATCTTTGAGCCACAACATACTAGAGACTAATTATGAAAATTGACTTTTCAATTTGTTTCTCACTATAATTATCCAACTATCGTACATTATTTGCTTGGAGTAATTTCTCCTATGTAAAATGGTCTTTCCATTATCACCAGAAAGAGAGTCAGGTGTGATGAGTTAAAGGATCTATATCTTTTTTATTATATCTACTTCAGTATAGATATGTCTGGGTGAAAAGAGAGAAGGTTACATAAATAATAGACTCAAAAAAGGTTTCTAAATAACTTATTGAAAGAAAGTGTTAGTTGTTCAGTCATGTCTGACTCTTTGCGACTCCATGGACTGCAGCCCGCCAGACTCCTCTGCCCATGGGATTCTCCAGGCAATAATACTGGAGTAGGCTGCCATTTCCTTCTCCAGAGGATCTTCCCTACCCAGGGATCAAACCCAGGTCTCCTGCATTTCAGGTGGATTTTTTTTTACCATCTGAGCCACCAGGTACTAGCAATATTTTACATAATGATACATATCTTTCTAAGTCAAGTCATTCAACATGAATTATGTACCAAAAAGCCTGAAATCAAAAGCAATCACTTTCCCCACACTCCCACTTGCTGCAGCATCCATAAACACTAAACCCATAAAACTGCCCAGTAAGGTAGATAGGATTTTCTTCACTGTAGTCAGGATAGAGTTGAATGTTGATGAGTTTATATAATGTATTCAATATTTTACTGAGAAGTTACAGATTCAGGCTTTGAATCTAACTCTATCTGACCCAGATACCCATGTTCTTCCTGTTTCATTGGATTGCTGGCCACCTCCGTATACCCTTATTCTAACCTTGGTCCAGGCCTTAGGATAAAATGAAGAATTTGGTCAAATGTGCTATGAATTAGCATTCCCCTCTTTAAGTAGCTCATAATGCTATTAAAATCAAAGGGCAGCTAGTCTGTGTGAACTGTTCTTAGTTAGCCCAGACCTATTGTTAGTGAACATTACTTTTCTGCAAGTACTTTCTAAATATATATATATATATTTATTTATTTACTTATTTATTTTTATATAAAAGTACATAGCACTTTCTGCATACCAGGCACTGTTTTAGGCATTTTATATTCATTCATTTTATCTTCACAACCTGTCTTATCATCTTCATTTTAGAGTGAAGATTCAAATCCAGCAACATCGATGTTCTTAACTGCCATGGTAGACCAGCTACATTTACCCATACATTTGTTGAATAATTCATTTTGAAATCTTACCACCAATTGTTCTCACACTTACTGATCTCTGTTTTCCAAACTCCAACATTTTCCCTTTTAATAAATCAAGCAATGTGTGTTTATCCTCACTCTGCTGGTTTTTCTCTAATTTTCCACAGCTTTTGACACTGATAATTTATCTGTATAAAGAGCCTTCGACACCTTTAAAGAGTTTAGATACTCAGAAATGTCTGACTTGGATCTCAGTTCCCTTTAATCCATGTTTCCTCACTCTATTCAGTTTTAGGATTATCCTCTTTGATGTAAAAAAAAAAAAAAACCAAAACCTGAGGACTTGAGCAGTTCTGCTTTTTAAATTCTATCTCCATATGCCTTTATTACATACAAGGAGGGTATTACTCCCTCACTATCTGCTTGAGTATTGCAAAGTTAGATCAGGATTTTGTGATTATGAGATATAAAAGCTTGGGTTTCTGTGGAATTCAGTCAGTACTATGGTCAGGGATCCAGGAATGTCTGAATCACACGTTGCCAGGCACCCTTCTTCCCTATGGGGAAACACACATTCACACACAATATTAAACGAATAACAATGTGCTGCCTTATCAGTAGCTTTACAAGTGTCTGACTCTCCTGTACACAACTCCTTAAAAAAGTTTTGTTGGAGTAGATGACCTTGCCCAAACATCCATAAGGGCCTCTTGTGCATCTAAGTTTAAGATTCAAATCTGTGCCCTTATCTCTTTCTAATTGCCACCTAGGACAAGAAATTATACTGATTCAGCAGATTGCAAAAATGTTTCTTGAATAATGACTATATTGATGAACAAGGAAGGAAACAAAGCATGTGTAGGGAATAGAGCAAAAATCCCCTTCACCATGGAAGGATTTTCTGCAAGAGCTAGTTAGACCATTCCCTAAGTGGTCTCTAGGAGTCCTAAATCCATTCTTCATCACATACCAGAAATTTTTAATTTTAAATTACATCAGAGTTTGTAAGTCCTCTTCACTAAAAACTTCCAGGGTGCTCTATCTGGTCACCAGTCTTGTGGATAGGAGAGAACATAGTTACAGAAGCAGTGATGACAGGAATGACAGCCCCTTGACCTCTTGATTGCAGTTATGATGCTGCAACCCTGAAACCAATATCTCATCACGGACCCTCAACTTCCATTCTTCATGCTCTTGCCATAATTTGTAAGCATGTAGCTTCCTGTATCAAATGTATTCCTGCTTTAAGTAGCTAGAATGTTTTGTCTGTACTGACTTACACACATGTATTAATAGAAATAATGAACTAAGATAAAAGAAATTATAATGGAAACCAAATGTTCCCACCCCAAACCTCTCTATCCTTAGACCTACACCAGAAGCAATCTGTGATGGACATTTGTGTTTAGCTCTCATGCTTACCTCCACTGCATTATATAACGGCTCTGTGTTAACAGTTTCTCAATTTATGAACTTAAGACTGTGAAGACTACAATCCTTTACACCATTTGAAATTTTTCATTAAATCTTACCCCAAAACATGGATAAACTATCCACATTTTAGTTTTGTTATTATAACCGTAACCTTCCTAACCTTACATCAAATGCGCAAGTCTCTCTCTCTCGTCACTCTATCACCTTTAACAGTAGGTTAACACCTCTAACACCTTTATCACCTCTGGATGTTCCATCATGCAAAACTGATATGACTGCCCTCCACTCTTTTTTTCCTGGCCTCATTTCTGTCAGCTAGCCTTTGCAGTGCTGTAGAATCAACACTTCCATCTCTCTAGAGAAGAGCATTCCTAGCATTTGTTTAAAAGTACATTCAGGATTGCCTGTTTCTCTGTCACTCATCAATCTGGAGGAGTAGGCAAGCTGACACTGAAGGCAATTCTCCAACTTATTCTGTAAACAGTTTAAAAGAAACCCCCTGTTTTCAGCACCACTAATAAACCCTGTTACCTATAACTGCCAACTCCAAGACCCGACCTAGAAAATCGATTGGCACTAGCCACAGTCTTCCCCTGGGCTGTTTCTTCTTCCATTCAACTTCATTTGCCGACGTTTCTATTTTCAGTCTTCCAGAAATGTGTTGAAATACCTTCATCACTAGAGATGCCCTTCCCAATCTCTTTCCTGATATTGATTCATTCCTGTTTCAATTATCTATCAACACAATAACAATGCATGACAACAAAGCACAAGCCCTCAGTGGTGAACGACCATACACATTTGTTCAGGTTATTTTTCCCTGATATTCAGCTAATTTGAGCTGGGCTGATGCGTGCATCTGTAGTCAGCCTCAGAAGCTCTAGGTGCTAGTCGTAGCTAGGCTCCCTCAGGTGTCAGCTAGGGCAATTCTGTTCTGCTTTATGTGTCCTTCACATCTCTCCAACAGGCTAGCCCAGACACATTCTCATGGCAAAGGCAGAGAGATAAGAGCAAGCAAACTCAATTCTGCAAGCACTTTTCAAGTCTCTGCTTGTGTCACATTTGCCAACATCCTGTCAAAAAATTCATACTCTGGCTGACTTGAGTTTGAACAGGTATGTTTCCAAAAGTTGCATGGCAAAGTTGCATGGCAAGAGGTGTGGATGGGTAAAGAATTAATACCATGAATGGAATCCATTGACCACATATTATTTTTGCCTTCTTTATTCTTATATTCATAGTGTTTCTGGAGAGAAGGCAGGCATATGGGAATGATGAGTGCACCAAATACAATGGGAAACCTTCATGCTCTTTTAGTCCACATATCTTGACCCATATCATTTCCTAAATCAAGAATGACTCTTTCTCTTCTTTCATCTATTAATATTCTAACCATCTATCAAATACCAGATCAAGTGCCATCACTTCTTGGAAGCCTTCTGTAGATGATATCAATTTTTTCTTCCTACTTATCATCTATTCTCTAGTGTTCTAATAATAGAACTTCAGTTTCACTTTGGAGAATTGACATTTCATGTCAGTTTTTAAGATTTCCCACATCAGTTTTTAGGGTTTCCCATGAGACAGAACTCATTACTCAACTTAAGCAGTGGGTGTATGATTTGGCCAATCAGCATATGACACACTGTGGTGGTAGTGGTTGGTTCGGTATAAGCATATGGATCAAACTAGTCCAAATCAAATAATAATACTGTGATTTATGCTAAAACAACAGGATCAGAGGCTGATGCATTTCACTGGAATTGCCAAGTTATTAGCATAGAACCCCAAACCTTCCCGTGATCACCTTTCTGACCATATTGATAGAGCATATAGTGAGTAAAGGCAACACTACAAAAAACAGAGCCAGAAACCGAGAGATAAACTTCTAGATCTAGATTTGGCTGATATATATATTTTCTTCATTTACTTTTAGTACTTTTTAAAATCCCTGGATGTTTCAGTTACTTGAATCAATAAATTTCATTTTAACCTGGACCCATCACTTACAGTCCAACACATTCTGACAAATAAGATTTTACAAAACCTAACCCCTGCCTACACTTTACTATGACTATCAAGTGCATGGATCTTGAGCCTTATTCCATCCCCTATTTTCTACTTTGGAGTTTCTTAGTGGAGGAACATATCCAATGGAGACATACAGAATCACCAGAGGAGAGAGCTTTTTCTAACTTCAACCCCTGATCTGAAGATTCAGATATGCCTTCCAGTTGCCAATTAATTCTAGAGTGAACTACTATGAAAGTGAGCTTGTTGAGTACCTAAGGTGTCTTGTGATAGAAGTAGGTAGGTAGTATCATAGTGTGTTCTTTGCAGATTACTACTTATTTCTATGCTTGATAAATATCTTTTACACTACACTGTATGCTTTATAATGGCAGTGCCCAGATATGTTTGGCTCATCTGTACTGTACACGGTACAGTAGAGTACATGCTAGGGGCTCTGGAGATATTTGTTGCATTAATAAATGTTGGAAATAAATTCTGTTTCTTATTTATCTCTATACCACAACAGCAATAAACTCAGTAAGTGCTTGCTAAAATAAAATGAAAATAAAGGACCCAATCTGTTTCAAGCCATTGGTTTAGTTTACAGTTCACAACCATCATTTCATCCTCCTCTCCAACCTCATCTTCTCTCCACAAAGTCCTTTCTGTTCATACTTAGCACTTAAATAGATTTAGAGATTCTTAATGTTAGCCTTCCTAGAGATTTTCCATGTTCATCCTTGGTTATGTGCTTCTTATATTTTTTACATGACTTTTTAAAATTAGAGATCTTTCTTCCTGTGAAACTTACATCATTTTCTTTAAGGTCTTCCCTTTTGCTTTTACAATGGTTATAATGTGGGTAATCCAAATAGCATTTTTCCAGCTTCCTTCCTGAATTATTTATATTTTTTCCAGTTTCAGTCCATTGAATTATAACTACCTTTCCTATGACCTTTTGGATCTAAAAGTCAAAGGTAAACACTTCCTCCACCCCGTTTCTAGACCACCATCATTAGGAGAATAGAGGGAACCCCAGAGCTATTCACCTCAGGATTAAAACATCTTGCACCTGATTTCCTCATATCATTTATTGAAGAAGAAACTATAAATCACTGTGTGCTCCAGAGGAGACTTTTCCTCTTCTAGTCTCCAAATTTCCATTGAATGGAGTTAAATAAATGAGCACCTTCCTCTGGTATACTTCTAGTAAGATGCTCATTCATCCCCTCACCCCCATCATTTTACCTTTAGACAACCAGAAGTCATCCTACTATACTCTTCATTTACTTAGATCAAATTATGACAAGCAGCTAGATCTGCCAGGGCATTCTTCTCCCTTTGAACTTCTGAAGACATACTACTGTGATTTCTGAACCGCATGGTACATCTTCAGTGAAGAACCTCCATGTCTTTAATCTCTTCTCTGGAAGTTTCCTTGAGCTTCTTGCTCTAAAGAAACGTTGGCTCTCCCCTTAGGACCACGGCCTCTACAGTATTCCTTCTGATGACTGTTCTATACTCCTTATACATTTTATTCAGAAAGTAAGTTCCTTGTTGTCATTTCCAGAACATGAAATTCATCCCTCCATATACATGTGCTCTGTACTCACAATTAGACCAACCATGACTAAAAGTATTTGGGGAGATTATGTAGAAAGCCCCAAAAAGCAAACCTTGAATTTTCCACATACTGGTAACTATTTACATAGAATTTACTTTGTATTAGCTATTAGAAGTAATCTAGAGAAGATTTAAAGTAAGTGGGAGGCTGTGTGCAGGTTATATGCAAAAATTGCCATTTTATATGAGGGACTTGAGCAACCGCTAATCTCAACATCCACTAGGGGTGGGTTCTGGAAGCAACTCCCTGCAGATACTTAGGTGAACCTATATTCATTTCACTTGCCTAAAACCCCTGAATTTTTTTTTTTAATCTCAGCTTACCAGACTATACCACCTCTGTCCTTTCTTGTAACAGACACGTGTTGATATTCTAGGTCTTTATGTTAGAACTGAGTTTAGCTCTTGCCTCTTTCAAGTTTTCTCCAACACTACTATTGTCACAATGTTTAGTGATTTCAATATCTACATAAGTGATAATCCTTATAAAAATGTACACGACTTATTGACTTCTCCTCATCTCCTGAACCCTGTTTTAGCCACTTACTTCCATGGTTGTACTCTATATCTTGTCATTATTAATCAATACAACTCCTCCATAATACCATTTCAAACATTCTACTTCCCAACCAACACATTTCTACTATCAAGATTACTCTCCTAATTCAACTCCCTGATTTCAGTAATCCTTTGATTCGTCAATATCTTCAATCCACTGATATAAACACCTTCTCACTGCCTTCATTCCTTTAATATCCTCACTTCCCTCCTTTCCCACCTTTAAATTCTACAGTCCATCATTACAATCACTTTTTAACTCAGTCTTACAGTCCTGTAACTTTCTTAGTTTTCTCTTGATTCATTGTATTCTCATGGCAGAATCACAAGCTTGGCCATCCAGATCACTACCTACTCTATGTCTAAACATGTACAGCAGAATGTAGCTGTGGAAAAAACACAACCATGTTGACTTGTCTCACTTTAAATTTGTGACAATTCACCTCAATGGAGTACTTAATGTGTACCTTTTCTCATATTCATATTCCTGTTCTCTTAACATTGGAGTGTCCCAGAGAACAAAGCTTGAAATATTTTTATCTACTTTGACTTCCATTTAATGATTTTATAAAATTTCATGACCATAAAGTAAGCTTTCTACACTAAACCAAATGCATATTGCAAGAAAGTCCTTTTGCCTAAAATCTAGACTCATATCCTACTAGATACTTGTCATCTATAGTATCTGTGACCATAAACTTAACATTTCTAAAGCAATTTCCTCATATTTGTTCCAAACCTACTCCTGATATTCTCTCCCATCTCAGTTGATGGCAACTTCATCTTTATATCTGAACAAACCAAATCCTTGGAGACATCTTCTTTCACATTCCTTTACTGAGTCTATGACCACAAAACTATTGGTTTTAAATATATTCAGAATTGAACCAGTTCTCAATCCATTCACCACTCTCATTCTTAACCATAATATGATGGTTTTTATTTTTGTATTTTTGATAGCTACCTAAGTGATATTCACTCCATCCTTGCCTCATCCAATATATCTTCAGTGTATCAGCCAGCGTAATCCTGTTTGAAAATATAAGTCAGACATGACATCACTCTGCTCTAAACCCTCAGTGACTCCCCATCCCACTCAGAATAAAAACCAAGTCTTTAAAATGGACTCAAGATTCAACGTGATCTAATCCACCATTTTCTCTGTAATGTCATCATCTACTAGTTTTCTCCTGCTCATCACACTGCTCACCTGCTTACTATTCCTCAATTATCCTGCAAATATTTCCACCACAAGACCTTTTAACACATTCTTACTCTTCCTAAAATGCTCTTCTCCAAGGTATTACCATTACTTGCTCTTTTACATCTTCCATTAGCTCTTTGCTCAAATATTACTTTTGAGGCTTTTCTTTATTGCCATTTTAATAATTATAGTCTCCAAACTAGCATTCCATATTCCTCTTTTACGATCTTATTTTCCATCCATGGCACTTGCCATCATTTTACCAGCTAAATAATTTAATTATTTGTGTTTTTCTTGACCCTCAATTACAACCTAAGAGCCAAGAGGGTAACGTTTTATACACTAGTATGTCTCCATCACATAGAACACTGCATATCATAGACTAATAATTGCTCAATAAAAATTGATAAAATGTATGAGTAATTCCAGCTATATATGGGTTCCCTCCTTCATTTAATGCCATAAAATATAATAAAATAACACTTTATTTTTGTTGTTTCCAAACATATAAGCTGTACTTCTTTATTGGTCAGAATTCAGAATTGGGTGGTGGAATTCCCTTTTTATTATCTTTTGAACAGGCCAAGTCAGTAATTTATTATCTGACCCTCTCCTAGCTGATAAATTCTTCAGTAGATATTTCCTATCATTGGCATATGATATTTCACAGAATACTTTTAACATCTGTGACCATTAAGAAAATTTCATTTTTGTCTCCTCAAACACCAAAATGAGTCCTGCTTTATATTTTATTCTTACTGAAACTATCCTGGGGGTGGGGAAGTCCTAAGATGGCAGAGAAATAGGATGGGGAGACCATTCTTCTCCACAAATTCTTCAAAAGAACATTTGAATGCTGAGCAAACTCCATAAAACAACTTCTGAACATTGGCAGAGGACACCAGGTACCCAGAAAGGCAACCCATTCTTTTCTAAAAGAGGTAGGACAAAATATAAAACATAAAAAGAGAGACAAAAGAGTTAGGGACAAAGACTCGTCCTGGGAGGGAGTTGAAAAGAGGAGAAGTATCCAAACACCAGGAAACACTCTCACCAGCAGGTCTGTGGGGAGTTTTGGAATCTTAGAACACAACATAACTGGGAGGAAAAATAAATAAAACCCACAGATTATTTGCCTAACAGCAATTCCCAGTGGAGAAGTAGCTCAGACACTCACATCCATCACCAGCAAGCTGCAGCTGAACAGGGAGGGGTGAGCTGCATTACCTAAGGTAAGGACCATGCCTGAATGCCCTGAGGGCAATCTGAGGGACATACCATGAGATAGCAACCCAAACTGTGGGATAGCCAGAGAGAGAAAAAAAGAGAGAGACAGAAATTTCCCTCAAATAGCCCTAACCTAAGGCACTCCCTGGCCTGCTCGCAGAAAAAAGGAATGAGTGAATACCAGAGGAGACCTAGCCAGCAACGGACTGGCCCATCCCCCACCGGAGGCAGGGAGGCAGGCGGGCAACAGCCAGAGCCAGAAAGGGGCAATCTTGGCCCCAGAGACAGCAACTTCTACCAAACTGTGGGCAGGCTCACAGTTGTTAACCAAGTCTTCCTGGGATCCTGGATGGTTGACATCCTCTGGGAGGGTTGCAGCCAGAGATTAGCTCTCCAGAAGAGACACACAGCACACTTGAGACATTGCTGCCACTGTGCACCCAGGAAACCAAGAGGCTGGCACAGAGGAGGTGATAAGATGCACCGCATGTGGGGAGTGTGCGCTTGCCAAGCACCTGATTGCCTGAGCTGCTTGGACCTGGGAAAGGCACAAAATGCAAGCCCAACTGAGTTGGTGTCTTTTTGGAATACACAAGAACCTGAACATGAGTGGCTTAAACCTGGCAAGTGCACACAACCCAGGGCCCACTTTAGACAGTCTCCCTGTAGAGAAACCTGGAGCCTGAACAGTGTAGACTGGGAAAGCATACACGCCGTGAGCGGGGGCAAACCCAGTGTGACGGAGACACTGTGAGCACTCTCCACACATGCCAGAGATATTTGTTTGCAGTGTTCCTCCCTCCTCTCAGTACGACTGAACAAGTGAGCTTAAATAAGTGACCACCTTCACCTTCTTTTTGTCAGGGCAGAAATTAGACACTGAAGAGACCAGCAAACAGAAGAAGCTAAAATAAATAGAGGGAACAGCTATGTTAGTGACAGGTGCAACAGATTAAAACCCTGTAGTTAGCACTGATTACATTGGAAGGGGCCTATAGATCTTGAAAAGTATAAGCCAGAACAAGGAACTATCTGAAACTGAACTGAACCCACAATGCCCGCAACAGCTCCAGAGAAATTCCTAGATATATATTTTACTATTATCATTTTATGTACACCCATGGCGGATTCATGTCAATGTATGGCAAAACCAATACAGTATCGTAAAGTAAAATTAAAAAAATAAATAAAATAAATAAAGCATGTTACAAAAAAAAAGAACCTTAAAATAAATAAATAAATAAAATCGATTATTACCTTGTAAAAAAAGACCCCATTTTAAAGCAAACTTCATATATATTTTTTTATAATTTTTGTGATTTTTTTTAATATTGTATTTTTGAGAGTCAGGAAGCAACAGTTAGAACTGGACATGGAACAACAGACTGGTTCCAAATAGGAAAAGGAGTATGTCAAGGCTGTATATTGTCACCTTGCTTATTTAACTTATATGCAGAGTACATCATGAGAAACGCTGGGCTGGAAGAAACACAAGCTGGAATCAAGATTGCAGGGAGAAATATCAATAACCTCAGATATGCAGATGACACCACCCTTATGGCAGAAAGTGAAGAGGAACTAAAGAGCCTCTTGATGAAAGTGAAAGAGGAGAGTGAAAAAGTTGGCTTGAAGCTCAACATTCAGAAAACAAAGATCATGACATCTGGTCCCATCACTTCATGGGAAATAGATGGGGAAACAGTGGAAACAGTGTCAGACTTTATATTTTTGGTCTCCAAAATCACTGCAGATGATGACTGCAGCCATGAAATTAAAAGACGCTTACTCCTTAGAAGAAAAGTTATGAGCAACCTAGATAGGATATTCAAAAGCAGAGACATTATTTTGCTGACTAAGGTCCTTCTAGTCAAGGCTATGGTTTTTCCAGTAGTCATGCATGGATGTGAGAGTTGGACTGTCAGGAAAGCTGAGCACTGAAGAATTGATGCTTTTGAACTGTGGTGTTGGAGAAGACTCTTGACAGTCCCTTGGACTGTAAGGAGATCCAACCAGTCCATTCTGAAGGAGATCAGCTCTGGGATTTCTTTGGAAGAAATGATGCTAAAGCTGAAACTCCAATACTTTGGCCACCTCATGCGAAGAGTTGACTCATTGGAAAAGGCTTTGATGCTGGGAGGGATTGGAGGCAGGAGGAGAAGGGGACAACAGAGGATGAGATGGCTGGATGGCATCACTGACTCGATGAACGTGAATCTGAGTGAACTCCGGGAGTTAGTGATGGACAGGGAGGCCTGGTGTGCTGTGACTCATGGGGTTGCAAAGAATCGGACACAACTGAGTGACTGAACTGAACTGAACCTTTACTCTAGATTTTTAATTTTGCTTTTTGGTATTTCTCATCAAATTTGTACCTTTAAGAACCCAATCTTCAGTGCCAATTCTTTTTTTTTTTTTAATTTTTATTTTTATTTTATTTTACTTTGCAATACTGTATTGGTTTTGCCATACATTGACATGAATCCACCACAGGTGTACCAATTCTTACTTAGGAGTGTGATTAATGACTTGATTATCCTCTATCCCTTTTGACTCTCGTTTTTCTCCCCTACGTCACCTCTATCTCCTCCCTCCCCCTTCACTTCTCTACCCAAATCTGTGAAGCTCTTTGGGTATTCCAGGCTGTGGAGAACACTTAGGGAACTGATTACTGGCTAGATCTGTCTCTCTCCTTTTGACACCCCCCCACCCCCACCCCCCCCGCTTCTCCTCCTAGTCACTTCTATCTCCTTCCTCCCTCTTCTCTTCTCTATGTAAATCTGGGAACCTTAATGGGTGCTCATGGCTGTGGAGCACACATACGGATTTAATTACTGGTTAAATTGCTCTCTCCCTTTTGATACCCCCCTCTTCTGCCCCTGGTCACCTCTATCTTCCTCCTCCTCCTTCTCCTCTCCATGTAACTCAGTTAACTTTTCTAGGTGTCCTTCACGTGGAGAATCTTTTCTCCATAAATGTAGATGTTTTATCATTGGTGTTCTATATATGGAGAAGACTTGAGGTTGCTGTAAGAATAAGACTGAAAACCAGATGCAGGAGGCTTAAGTCCAAAATTTGAGAACACCAGAACACTCCCAACTCCAGGGAACATTAATCAATAAGAGCTCATCCAAAAGCCTCCATATCTACACTGAAACCAAGCTCCACCCAAGAGCCAACAAGTTCCACAGCAAGACATACCACACAAATTCTCCAGCAATGCAGGATCATAGCCCTGAGCTTTAATATACAGGCTGCCCAAAGTCACACCAAACCCATAGAGATCTCAAAACACACTACTGGACAATGCATTGCACTCCAGAAAGAAGAAATCCAGCTCCACCCACCAAAACACCAACTCAAGCTTCCCTAACCAGGAAAATCTGACAATCCACTCGGCCAATCCCACCCACAGGGAGAAACCTCCACAATAAAGAGGAACCACAAGCTGTCAGAATACAGAAAGGCCACCCCAAACACAGCAATCTAAACAAGATGAAAAGGCAGAGAAGTACTTAGCAGGTAAAGCAAAATGATAAATGCCTACCAAACCAAAAAAATATGAGGAGACAGGGAGTCTACCTGAAAAATAATTCAGAATAATGATAGTAAAAATGAACCAAAATCTTGAAAACAAAATGGAGTTACAGATAAATAGCCTGGAGACAAGGGTTGAGAAGATGCAAGAAACGTTTAACAAGGACCTAAAAAAAACAAAAAAGAGTCAATCAATAATGAATAATGCAATAAATGAGATCAAAAACACTCTGGAGGGAACAAACAGTAGAATAATGGAGGCAGAAGATAGGGTAACAGAGATAGAAGATAGAATGGTAGAAATAAATGAAGCAGAGAGAAAAAAATAAAAGAAATGAGGACAATGTCAGAGACCTCTGGGACAATGTCAAAGGCCCCAACTTTCAAATCATAGGAGTCCCAGAAGAAGACTAAAAGAAAGACCATGAGAAAATACTTGAGGAAATAATGGTTGAAAACTTCCCTAAAATGGGAAAAGAAATAGTCACCCAAGTCCAAGAAACCTAGAGAGTCCCAAACAGGATAAACCCAAGGCAAAACACCCCAAGACACATATTAATCAAGTTGACAAAGATCAAACACAAAGAACAAATATTAAAGCAGCAAGGGAAAAACAACAAATAACACACAAGGGGATTCCCGTAAGGATAACAGCTGATCTTTCAATAGAAACTCTTCAGGCCAGAAGGGAATGGAAGGACATAGTTAAAGTGATTAAAGAGAAAAACCTACAACCCAGATTACTGTATCCAGCAAGGATCTCATTCTAATATCAAGGAGAAATCAAAAGCTTTACAGATGAGCAAAAGCTGAGAGAATTCAGCACCACCAAACAAGCTCCCTAACAAATGCTAAAGGATCTTCTCTAGACAGGAAACACAGAAAAGGTTTATAAACTTGAACCTGAAACAACAAAGCAAATGGCAAGAGGATCATATTTATTTATAATTACCTTATCTGTAAATGGATTGAACCAAAATACAAAGACTGGCTGAATAAACACAAAAACAAGACCCCTATATATGTTGTCTACAAGAGACCCACCTCAAAACAAGGGACACATACAGACTGAAAGTGAAGGGCTGGAAAAAAGATATTTCTCATGAACAGAGACCGAAAGAAAGCAGGAGTAGCTCATATCAGATAAAGTAGACTTTAAAATAAAGACTGTGAAAAGAGACAAAGACAGACACTACATAATGATCAAAGGACCAATCCAAGAAGAAGATATAACAGTTACAATATATACGAACCCAATATAGGAGCACCACAATATATAAGGCAAATGCTAATAAATATGAAAGCAGAAATTTCCAATGACACAATAATAATAGGAGACTTTAATACCCCACTCATACCTATGGATAGATCAACTAAACAGAAAATTAGCAAGGAAACACAAACTTTATATGATAAAATGGATCACTTAGACCTAATTGATATCTATAGAACATTTCACCCTAAAAAAGTGAATTTCACTTTTTATCAAGTGCACACGGAACCTTCTCCAGGATAGATCAGATCCTGGGCCATAAAACTAGCCTTGGAAAATTCAAAAAAAATGAAATCACTCCAAACATCTTTTCTGATCACAATGCAGTAAGATGAGATGCTAACTACAAGAGGAAAAAAAAAACTATTAAAAAGTTCAACATATGTAGGCTAAACAACACCCTGCTGAATAACAAATCACAGAAGAGACAAAAAAAATGCATAGAAATGAATGGAAATGAAAACACAACAACCCAAAACCTATGGGACACTGTAAAAGCAGTGCTAAGGGGAAGATTCATAGCAATACTGGCTTACCTCAAGAAACAAGAAAAAAGTCATATAAATAAACTAACTCTACACCTAAAGCAACTAGAAAGGGAAGAAATGAAGAACACCAGGATTAGTAGAAGGAAAGAAATCATAAAAATTAGGGCAAAAATAAATGCAAAAGAAGCAAAAGAGACCATAGCAAAAATCAACAAAGCCAAAAGCTGGTTCTTTGAGAAGATAAATAAAATAAAAATATTTAACAAACCATTAGCCAGACTCATCAAGAAAAAAAAGGGAGAACAATCAAATCAACATAATTAGAAATGAAAATGGAGATATCACAACACACAAACACAGAAATACAAAGGATCATAAGAGACTGCTATGAGTAACTATATGAAAATAAAATGAACAACTTGGAAGAAATGGACAAATTCCTAGAAAAGTATAACTTACCAAAACTGCACCAGTAAGAAATAGAAAGTCTAAACAGACCCACCACAAGCCCAGAAATTGAAACTGTAATCAGAAATTTTCCAACAAAAGCCCAGGACCAGACGGCTTCACAGCTGCATTCAACCAAAAATTTAGTGAAGAGCTAACACCTATCCTATGCAAACTCTTCCAGAAAATTGCAGAGGAAGTTAAACTTCCAAATTCATTCTATAAGACCACCAATACACTAATACCAAAACCAAACAAAAATGACACAAAAAATAAAGCTACAGGCCAATATCACTGATGAACATAGATGCAAAAATCCTCAACAAAATTCTAGCAAACAGAATCTAACAACATATTTAAAAGATCATACCTCATGACCAAGTGGGCTTTATATCAGGAATGCAAGGATTCTTCAATATCCACAAATCAATCAACGTAATACACCACATTAACAAAATGAAAGATAAAACCATGTGATTATCTCAATAGATGCAGAGAAAGCCTTTGACAAAATTCAACATCCATTTATGATTTTTAAAAAACCCTTCAGAAAGCAGGCATAGAAGGAACATACCTCAACATAATAAAAGCTATATATGACAAACCCACAGCAAACATTATCCTCAATGGTGAAAAATTGAAAGCATTTTCCCTAAAGTCAGGAACAAGACAAGGGTGCCCACTCTCACCACCACAGTTCAACATAGTTTTGGAAGTTCTGGCCAGATAAATCAGAGCAGAAAAAGAAATAAAAGGAATTCAGATTGGAAAAGAAATAAAATTCTCACTGTTTGCAGATGACAAGATCCTCTACATAGAAGGCCCTAAAGAACCCACCAGAAAATTACTAGACCTAATCAATGAATATAGTAAAGGTGCAGGATATAAAATTAACACAGAGAAATCTCTTTCATTCCTATACACTAACAATGAGAAAACAGAAAGAGAAATTAGGGAAACAATTCCATTCATCATTGCAACAAAAAGAATAAAATACTTAGGAATATATCTACCAGAGAAGCAAATGACCTATATATAGAAAACTATAAAGCACTGATGAAAGAAATCAAAGAGCACACTAATAGATGGAGAAATATACCATGTTCATGGATTAGAAGAATCAATATATTGAAAATGAGTATACTACCCAAATCAATCTATAGATTCAGCAATCCCTATCAAGCTACCAATGGTACGTTTCAAAGAACTAGAATGAAGAATTTCATAATTTGTATGGAAATACAAAAAAAACTCAAATAGTCAAGGCAATCTTGAGAAAGAAGAATGGAATTGGAGGAATCAAGCTGCCTGACTTCAGGCTATACTACAAAGTTAAGGTCATAAAGAAAGTATCGTACTGACAGAAAGACAGAAATATAGATCAATGGAACAAAATAGAAAGCCCTGAAATAAGTCCACAGACCTATGGACACCTTATTTTTGAAAAAGGGCCAAGAATATATAATGAAGAAAAGACAATCTCTTTAACAAGCGGTGCTGGGAAAACTGGTCAACCACTTGTAAAAGAATGAAACTAGAACACTTTCTAACACCATACACAAAAATAAACTCAAAACGGATTAAAGATCTAAATGTAAGACCAGAAATTATAAAACTCCTAGAAGAAAACATAGGCAAAACACTCTCCGACATAAATCACAGCAGGATCCTCTGTGACCCACCTCCCAGAGTAATGGAAATAAAAGCAAAATAATCAAATGGGACCTAATTAAACTTAAAAGTTTTTGCACAACAAAGGAAACTATAAACAAGGTGAAGAGGCAGCCTTCAGAATGGGAGAAAATGATAGCAAATGAAACAACTGACAAAGAATTAATCTCAAAAATATATAAGCAACTCCTGCAGCTCAATCCCAGAAAAATAAATGACCCAATCAAAATATGGGCCAAAGAACTAAACAGACATTTCTCCAAAGACGACATACAGATGGCTAACAAAAACATGAAAAGATGCTCAACATCACTCATTATCAGAGAAATGCAAATCAAAAATAACAATGAGGTACCATCTCATGCCGGTCAGAATGGCTGCTGTCCAAAAGTCTACAATCTATAAATGCCTGAGAGGGTGTGGAGAAAAGGGAACCCTTTTACACTGTTGGTGGGAATGCAAACAAGTACAGCCACTATGGAGAACAGTGTGGAGATTCCTTAAAAAATTGTAAACAGAAATTCCATGACTGAGCAATCCCACTGCTGGGCATGCACACTGAGGAAACCAGAATTGAAAGAGATATGCGCATCTCAATATGCATCACACCACTGTTTATAATAGCTAGGACATGGAAGCAACCTAGATGTCCATCAGCAGATGAATGGAAAAGAAAGTAGTGGTTATATACACAGTGGAATATTACTCAGCGATTAAAAAGAATACATTTGAATCAGTTCTAATGAGGTGGATGAAACTGGATCCTATTACACAGAGTGAAGTATGTCAGAAAATAAAACTCCAATACAGTTAGAATTTGACATAGAACACCAGACTGATTCCAAATAAGAAAAGGAGTACGTCAAGGCTGTATATTGTCACCCTGCTTATTTAACTTATATGCAGCGTATATCATGAGAAATGCTGGGCTGGAAGATGCACAAGTTGGAATCAAGATTGCCAGGAGAAATATCAGTAACCTCAGATATGCAGATGACACCACCCATATGGCACAAAGTGAAGAGGACCTAAAGAACCTCTTGCTGAAAGTGAAAGAGGAGAGTGAAAAAGTTAGCTGAAAGCTCAACATTCAGAAAATTAAGATCATGGCATCTGGTCCCATCACTTCATGGGGAAACAGTGGAAACAGTGTCAGACTTTGTTTTCTTGGGGGTTCTCCAAAATCACTGCAGATGGTGATTGCAGCCATGAAATTAAAAGACGCTTACTCCTTGGAAGGAAAATTATGACCAACCTAGACAGCATATTGAAAAGCAGAGACATTACTTTGCCAACAAAAGTCTGTCTAGTCAAGGCTATGGTTTTTCCAGTGGTCGTGTATGGATGTGAGAGTTGGACTGTGAAGAAAGCTGAGTGCTGAAGAATTGATGCTTTTGAACTGTGGTGTTGGAGAAGACTCTTGAGAGTCCCTTGGACTGCAAAGACATCCAACCAATCCTTCCTAAATGATATCAGTCCTGGGTGTTCATTGGAAGGACTGATGTTGAAGCTGAAGCTCGAATACTTCAGCGACCTGATATGAAGAGCTGACTGATTTGAAAAGACCCTGATGCTGGGAGAGATTGGGGGCAGTAGGAGAAGTGGACGACAGAGGATGAGATGGCTGGATGGCATCACCGACTCGATAGACATGGGTTTGAGTGAACTCCGGGAGTTGGTGATGGACAGGGAGGCCTGGTGTGCTGCGATTCATGGGGTCACAAAAAGTCGGACACAACTGAGTGACTGAAATGAACTGAATTCAATGTATGTACATGGAATTTTGAAAGATGGTAATGATAACCCTATATGTGAGACAGCGAAAGAGACAAAGATGTATACAACAGTCTTTTGGACTCTGTGGAAGAAGGCGAGGGTGGGATGATTTGAGAGAAGAGCATCATCAGTTCAAGTCAGTCACTCAGTCATGTCCAACTCTTTGCAACCCCATGAATCGCAGCACGCCAGGCCTCCCTGTCCATCACCAACTCCCGGAGTTCACTCAGACTCATGTCCATCGAGTCAGTGATGCCATCCAACCACCTCATCCTCTGTCATCCCCTTCTCCTCCTGCCCTCAATCTTTCCCAGAATCAGTGTCTTTTCAAATGGGTCAGTTCTTTGCATCAGATGGCCAAGGTATTGGAGTTTCAGTTTCAACATCAGTCCTTCCAATGAACACCTAGGACTGATCTCCTTTAGGATGGACTGGTTGGATTTCCTTGCAGTCCAAGGGACCCTCAAGAGTCTTCTCCAACACCACAGTTCAAAAGCATCAGTTCTTCAGTGCTCAGTTTTCTTTATATTCCAACTCTCACATCCATACATGGAAAAACCATAGCCTTTACTAGATGGACTTTTGTTGACAAAGTAATGTGTCTACTTTTCAATATGCTGTCTTGGTTGGTCATAACTTTCCTTCCAAGGAGTAAGCATCTTTTAATTTCATGGCTATAATCACCAACTGCAGTGATTTGGGAGCCCAGAAAAATCAAGTCTGACACTGTTTCCACTGTTTCCCCATCTATTTGCCATGAACTGATGGGACCGGACACCATGATCTTAGTTTTCTGAATGTTGAGTTTTAAGCCAACTTTTTCACTCTCCTTTTCACTTTCATCAAGAAGCTTTTAGTTCCTCTTCACTTTCTGCCATAAGGGTGGTGTTATCTGCATATTTGAGGTTACTGATATTTCTCCCGGAAATCTTGATTCCAGCTTGTGCTTCTTCCAGCCCTTTCATGATGTACTCTTCATAGAAGTTAAATAAGCAGGGTGACAATATACAGCTTTGACGTTCTCCTTTTCCTATTTGGAACCAGTCTGGTGTTCCATGTCCAGTTCTAACTGTTGCTTCCTGACCTGCATACAGGTTTCTCAAGAGACAGGTCAGGTGGTCTGGTGTTCCCAACTCTTTCAGAATTTTCCAATTTATTGTGATCCACACATTCAAAGGCTTTTGCATAGTCAATAAAGCAGAAATAGATGTTCATATGTGAGACAGATCGCCAGTCCAGGTTCGATGGACAGGGTGCTCAGGGCTGGTATACTGGGATGACCCTGAGAGATGAGATGGGAAGGGAAGTGGGAGGGTGTTCATGATGGGGAACACATGTATACTCATGGCTGATTCATGTCAATATATGGCCAAAACCACTACAATATTGTAAAGTAATTAGCCTCCAATTAAAATTTTTAAAAAAGAAAATATCCCCACCAAGATTCCCTCATATTTGTAGAATTCTATATATGAATGGATATTTCCAAACTCTTTCAGAAAATTTTTTACTCCTACCACAAGTTATATAAAACAATTTTCACATCTATCAAATCATATTTACCTTCTTATGATAAAAATAGCATGTTTGCCTAGCCTTTTATTATCTTGATTTTTTGAATCATGGAAAACTTTTCAATATTTTACTATGCAAGATGTTTGTATATTTTATATACCTCTGCATTTAATGCTTCTGTAAGATTGAGTTAAACAAAGGAAGGAAAATGTCACAATCCCCAAAAGTGTCAGAGAATTGTGGTATCATTATAGTTTCACATATCCATCTGACTTGCTCTGAGTCTAATTATAGTATCATTATACTTGTTCTGACTCTTATAGTAGTACTGGATTCCCTGTCTTGATCCAGTTCCAATACATCAGTAAAGAGTAAAGAGAAAGACTTATGGTTAAAAGTCGTTGATTGAGCTCACACTTTTACCTCTAGTAAGTCCCATGGAAGCAACAAAACTGATAAAAGAAAAATCTATAAGACAACCCTTCCTCTCTCACACATCACTCTATCCCAGCACCTTGAACAGTGCCTGTCACAATGTAATGAATCAATATATATTTACTGAATAAATGAATATATAAGAAAAATAAATTTCCACAATAAATCTAAACAATAGGGAGGAGGTTAACAATTCATACTTTGTATAATGTATGGGTAAGTGAAAGCATATATCAACAAAGAAATAGAATGGAGTAAACTAAAATGGGAAATATTCTAGAAAAACTTTCTGGAGTAAGATTTTTTTAATTTTCAATAAAAATCAGAAAAATACCAAGTTTAGGGTCAATAAGCATCAAAAGCTGATTGTCTTTTGGAGTTAATATAGAAGAACTAAAGTAAAATAACTCCATGAGCAAAAATTCTAACATTTATTAGTAATATTACTGCATGAGAATAGTGAAAGGATTATAAAAATTAAATTTAAACAGGAAAGAATGGGCCTACCATATAGAAAACATACAACAAAATTATAATAAGTAAAACAACATAGAATCCCCAAATTATCCAACTTTCTTATGTACTCAACTTCTTCCCCAAATATCCTTAAATCTTCTTAAGTAAAATCTAGCTTTCCTCTCAGAACATTATTTTGTTTAGCCCTTTCATAATTCATGTACTCTATAAAATCACTAATTTGGAAAATTAAGATGTACCTTCCTTGTTGCCCTTTCCTACTTTCAGATGGTTCCTTTAAAATCTCAGTAACCCCCCCAAATATTAGAATCTAAGCAATTTGACTTATATCTCCTTCACCATGTCACTAGTATTATTGTTTATGAACCTGTCATGTTCCTAACTATTCAAAGACCTTTTCTCTCAATCATGCTGCTGCTGCTGCTAAGTTGCTTCAGTCATGTCTGACTCTGTGCAACCCCATAGATGGCAGCACACCAGACTCCCCCTGTCCCTGGGGTTCTCCAGGCAAGAATCCTGGAGCTGGTTGTCATTTCCTTCTCCAATGCATGCATGCATGCTAAGTCACTTCAGCCGTGTCCGACTCTGTGCGACCCCATAGACGGCAGCCCACCAGGCTTCTCTGTCCACGGGATTCTCTAGGCAAGAATACTGGAGTGGGTTGCCATTTCCTTCTTCCTCTCTCAATCACAACTTCTGACAAATGGACAGCTTTC
This sequence comes from Ovis aries, assembly GCF_016772045.2. Classification (NCBI taxonomy): domain Eukaryota; kingdom Metazoa; phylum Chordata; class Mammalia; order Artiodactyla; family Bovidae; genus Ovis; species Ovis aries. Next base: position 92,445,139 of record NC_056080.1, on the reverse strand, counting down.
CTTAATAACCATGAATACAAACTTCTAAGATTCAGGCTTCTAGGCTCTTTGACCTCAGTGGAAATTTTAGTCTATCATAACATCTTCTCTTTACTCCTTCTATATTTGCCTTCAATTCTGTGGTTCTTCATGTCAATAATATATTTATTAATTCTCTAAATTAAAAGGTCACTCTGCTCTTTAAATTCATATTAAAAACCAATCTCTGAAAGAACTAAATTATCTATTTTTTCTGTGACCTCACCCACAAAGAACAATACTACTAAATAAAGTCCAACAACATGGCAGACCCATTCCACTCTAAGAACAAAACCACAGACAGTGAATGGGCTCATAGCACTAATATCAATCCTATTTCATTCTGTAAATTCAAGTTCCCTTTACCCACAACAAATGTACCAAAACTTTACTCATCAAGCATTCAATGTTGTACCTCCCCTCTGACTGCCAAGATAGGATCTTGCTTCTAACTTACACAGAAACAGAAAAGAACAGAAATACTTTGTCCTCTTTGCTTATTTGCAGCCAGACTCTCAATCTAAACACTATATCTAATCCTTATACCATTTCTTAGGAAACTGACATTATTGATAATCCCCTCTCTTTTATCTGTATTAAACCCTTCCCTCTCTGTCAATTATTTTTCTTATATCACTATTGAGACAAGTTTAAAGCTGTAGAAACTGTGTTAAGGTGTGATCATGTTTTTTAATACAAAAAAAGTATGTGTGTGTGAGTGCATGTACACACAGATGTGTGTAAATATACACTCCAAATTTTAATAGGAAACTTGAACTTTTTGCTTCATAATTTTGTTTTCAATCTTTAAAAACTATCTCAATAACTTATTACTAGTACTTTTTTTTTAATATAAACTTGAAGAAGAAACTGTAAGTCAGATATATCTTCACATTTATTGAATTAGTCCCCAGAGATGAGACTGAGAAAGTGTGTTTTTTAAAGCTCAAGAGGTGATTCTGATGCACAGCAAGAACCAAGGCTGTAGAAAACAGTCTGGCACACTTTATAACATTAAAGATAGAATTACCATATGACTGATCCAGGCATTCTACCCCTGGGTATATACCCCAAGAATTGAAAGTAGGCATTCAAATAGCTACTTATATACCCATGTTCATAACAGTATCACTCACAATACACAGTCAAATGACATAGAAAGCAGAATGGTTTTTGCCACTGCTTTGTGGAGGGACAAACGTGTAGTAGTTGTTAAATGGGTACAGAGTTTCAGTTTGGGAAGTTTCCCAAATAGTTTGACCTCATAAGTTTAGAGTAAAAATACAGAATCTGAAATTTTGAATACACATATATAAAAATCTGAGCACCTTATTCAAAGATGCCTATGTGAAACATTCTTTAGAAATTTCTTTGTTCAGTTACACATTGCCTGGTTTGTGAGTTGGTGACTTTAAGGTATAATGAACTAATGAACAAAATCAAGATATAGGTTAGTGTGGTCAATTCAATCACAGAAGTTCACAGTTTGGGAGATGGGAATGGAATCAGCCCAAATTCTCCTAAGTCACCCAAATACCCTGAGTAATTTGTTTTAAGGCAAGGTGCTTTTATTTAGCTTGATGAATAATTTTTACTCTGATGACTAAGCTTGAAGAATCTATTATATGTTGTTATCATCAACTGGTCTCTCAATATTGCTTTGGAGTAGAAGAAGTTATATAACTTAATAGACTAGACTTTCAGCATCTGAAAACATCCCAAATATAAATACTCCACCACTTCTGAAATTTCAGGGTTTTACATTTTAACCTATTCCAGGAATAGTCAACCTCTAATCTTAACATACAGTCAATTAAAATGCCTTCTTAGGCATTTTAATGTAAAATACAGAGATTTAGAGGGAAGCTTTTTCATGTTTCCTATAATTCTTCTCTATTTGCTCAGAAACCAAATGCAAATCAACATTAGCTAGAATATTATATTTAAAGTTCCTAAACATAAATTACAACTACATTTTGATTAAAACAGGAGTGCATGCAGTATTAAAAGCTCCTTCTCCCCACGGCATAGAGTGCCAATTTTCTTCTGTCCATAAAATACAGTTGATTTACTGCGGCATATATGAAATACTCAGTTTTCCTGATTTATCTTATGTTGTATCTTCTGAGTGACACCTAATAAGTAGAAAGGGAAGTAGGGATGCAGATGTCTTGCTGTGCTCTAAGTGTAGCTACTGGGTAAAGGGTGAAGGTCCAGAGGTATTCACGCAGGGATGACAATTTCTTCTTGGACTCATCCTTGGCAGGAGGTAGGCCAGAAGCAAGCTAATGTTCTCATAAAAGTAACGTTGACTGACACCAAGGTCCATTAGAGACAGGTTCTCCAAGGTGTTTTATATAAAAGGCAACGTACTCAGGGTTGGGTACCTAAGTAAAGTGAATACTGGGCACCTAACCTTACAACAGGCATGAAAAGAACCATGATGATGTCTTAGGATTTTCCTAGCCTGCATAGAGAAGTCCAGACCTGAGATTGTTAGGCTCAGTTGGTTGAAAGTTATATCAGTACCATTATCTTCTGTCATTAGAGCTTTTCAGTCATTGGCATCAGCACTACTGGATGATTACATATCATATCAGAGTAGGTGCCCCATTTTGTTTATGGGAGAACTGTTAATTAACATTTTGTAAACGTTAATGAATTTGCAGCTAAGTAGGATCAGAGCAATACTGTTGATCCTTAGTAACTACCAGAGTCTTATCTCTCACTTCTCTGCTACGAACATCTTAGGTTCAAATCAATCTGACTTTTCCCTGAATACACCCCCATAATGTCATACAATCACATCTTCCTTCATGATATATCTACCTAGAACCCATGATTGTCCTCAATCCTCACCAAAAATTGTCAATAATATACTCATTCTTCAGTCCTTCTACCAGATAGGATTGCAATTATGGTTCTTATATAATTCAACACTTTAAAATAGTTACCAGGTGTCTTCCTATGTGATGAAGATCCTTTCTTTGTGTCCATATTTATCATGAATTGCCTCACATGACAAACACAATTGATGTAAAATCTTCAGCTATACTTTTTTATCCCTTATTTAACACTAACTACCCCGGGGCAAGGACAAATCCACACTTTAACTAACAAGAACTGAAGGCAGTGTTTAGCATTAGCATTCAATAAATGCTTATTGACTAGAACAGCACAAAAAGATGACTGTTAAAATCATAAAAGTATTTCCATTCAGTTATATCCACAATGTACTACCAACTTTTTAAAGGATACTTTGTGAGATTTCTAAAATAGTGCATAGTAGAAGTATTTATAGCATCTCCTATATGAAACAGACTGATGGGGAAAAGAATAAGGCTGAAAAAATAAAAGTTCATCGTCAATTAAACTAGGAAGTAATCTTTCTCTCAAACCTAAAATATGAAGAATACATGCCAAGAAAATGAAATGAAAAGGACTTCTGTTTTCCAGTTCCACATGTAGGGAGCTTGGAAATAAGAACTCTATCCTAACAAGTAAAAGCCTAAACAGACTAAGAGATTGGTAACTCTTCTAAGATCCATAAGAAAAAGGGAGGACTGCACAAACCACTCCCTGTTTGCAAGATTGCAGGTGAATACAGGGAGTCCTGGCTTAAACAGAATAGAGACACATGAGTAGAAACCATGAAAAGAAGAAGCAGAGCAGGGGCAGAAAAACCTGAACTGTAACTGATAAATCATTGCAGGCTTAGTGTGGAAACTGACAGCTAAAGACTTCCTGGGCCAACTCCATCAAAAAGGCATCCCCACAATTTTGTGAGATTTACCTCCATTGATTTGACCAGATTCCCACAGTAAATGTCAGGAAAAAATTCTCTCATGCTTCCATCAGGGGCAGAAAAAAAGGAATCATTCTGAAAAATAGATTCCAAGGCCAACCCTCAGGGGAAACTAGTTAACCAGAGCCTAACCTGCTAGCATATTATAAGAGCCTGCTAGCATATTATATGGGGGAAAGGAGATATTCAACTCAAGTCTCCTCTAGCTGTCCTCTGCCACCTAAGGATAGAGGAAAAGACTGAGAAAATTTGAGAAGTTCACAATTCAGAGGCAAACATCCAAAATATAAGAGAGAGGGGGAAAGTCATGTTCATGTACTAATGATTGGAGCTTAAATTGACACTGCTTTTTTTTTTTTTTTTTTGCAAGGGAGTAGAGACAGAAATAAATTAGGAGATTGGGATTAATGTATACACATTACTATATATAAAACAGATAATCAACAAGGACCTACTGTATAGCAGAGGGAACTATACTCAATATTTTATAATAACAGATAAGGGAAAAGAATCTGAAGAAAAAAAAAAATATATATATATATATATGTATGTATGACTGAAAAGTGACAGTCTCTCAGTCGTGTCCCATTCTTTGTGACCCCATGGACTATACAGTCCAAGGAATTCTCCAGGCCAAAATACTGGAGTAGGTAGCCTTTCCCTTCTCCATGGGATCTTCCCAACCCAGCAATCGAACCATGGTCTCCTGAAAGGAAGCCCTTGTGACTTCAGTATAAGTGAATCACAGTGATATATAACTGATATATAACACAACATCACTGATGCGATGCACATGTGTTTGAGTAGGCTCCAGGAGTTGGTGATGGACAGGGAAGCCTGACATGCTGCAGTCCATGGGTTCCATGGGGTCGCAGAGTCGGACAAGACTGAGATATTGAACTGAACTGAACACAACATTGTAAATAAACTATACTTCAAAAAAATTGTTTATAAAAATTGATGTGAATGGAAATAGAAAAATATTCAAGATAAATTAAGGTAATCATGTATGTTGTAGAAACCATAAGGTATGATCTCATTTATTTTCTTAAAAATACAAAAAATGTACATGTCTCTGTGTAGACACATGTATGTAAAGATAAGCTTCAAATGTTAATGAGAGATTTTTACTTTTGGCTTCATATCCTTTTATTTTCACTCTTTAAAAACTACCTCTGAATAACTTGTCACTAGTGTTTTTTTTTAATATGAATTATAAAAATAAACAGAAGTCAGAGGTATCCTTACATCAACTGAATCAGAGTCTCCAGGGGTAGAGACTGAGCAAGTGTGTTTTTTAAAGCTTAAGAGGTGATTCTGATGCACAGCAAGAACCGAGACTGTAGAAAACAGTCTGGCAGCACTACATAACATTAAAGATAGAATTACCATATGATCCAGCAATTCTACCTCTAGGTATATGCCCCAAATATTCACAATAGCCAAAGGGTAGAAAAAACCCAGGTGTCTACTGATGGATGAACAGATAAACAAAGTACAATGATACAATGAAGTATTATTCAGCCTTAAAATGAATGAAATTCTGACATCTGCTATAATGTGAATACATCTTACAGACATTACAGTGAGTGAAACACACCAGACACAAAAGAACAAGTATTGTATGATTCCTTTTAGTACTTGGAATAGTCAAATTTAGACAGGGAAAGTAGAATGCTTTTGCCACTGCCTTGTGGAGAGAGAAATGGAGAGTTATTGTTAAATGGGTACAGAGTTTCAGTTTGGGGAAATGAAAATGTTCTGAAGATGAATGGTAGTAATTGTGGTGCAACAATGTGAGAATGTGCTCAGTGCCACTAAACTGTACACCTAAAATGGTTAAAATCTGGTGTTATATCAATATACTTATTTTTACCACAATAAACAATTTAATGGAATTAGACCAACTCAATACAGAAAACAAGGACAGATAAGTATCTTTACAACCTCTAGTAGATAGGAAATCCTCTAAAACCAAAATAACTTGGTTGCTGAAAATTCTAACCAACAATTATTCATTTATAATAATGATATCCAGAGGCTTAGACAAACTCAATAAGAAACTGAGTCTCTCTAATGAGTGTCCTTTCTAAATCCAATACTGCAAAGGGAAATTTAGTGAGAAAAGAGACCACATGGGAATTCTTGCTTTAGTTTTTGGCATTTTATCCTGAAATATGTAGAAAAGTCATAGCGGCAATACAGTTTGGAGGACATAGTGGAAGGTGGAATCAGATTTGTAACTGTTGACCAAGGTTTATTGAGCAAAACAAATGAACAGGAAATCACACCCCCCCCAAAAAAAAAAAAAAAACAGTGAGATACAAGGAAAGGGACAATGACATTCACCCAAGTTTATTTGCTGATTTCAAAAAGACAAATAACTATAAAAGAGAGAAATATATTCCTGGGTAAACAAAGACATTTATAGACAAAGTCCTCTGAGAACATATCAACAAACCCCAAGTCACTCTGCTCAGTTCTTCCCACACTGGTTTAAGTTGTCAGGAGAACCGACAACAAGATAAGAGGAATAGCAAAGAGGGTCACTGTACCTATGAATAGATACTTTCTCCAAAAGGAACAAATTCTGATCAAAACCCATAAATAATATAAAACAGAGGAAAGATGTAATTCCCTTTAAAAAGCTGTCTCTTGACTCCACACACCATTTTTTAACTTCAAATTCCTAAAAGGAATTGTCCAGATTCACTGTCACCAAAATCCTGGATTCTTTCTTGAACCTGAGCCAATCAGACTTACCTCCTACTTACCTCCTACAGCTCTGAAAGTGTTCAAGTGATCAAGGAAGCTTTGGTAGCCATATATACTGATCATTTCTCTTATTATCTGACAATCAGAACATCTGACACAGTTGACTAGTCTCTCTTCACTGACATTCATTTTCCACTTGACCTTCAGGATACCCATTTTTACCTAGTGGCAAATTCGGTCTATTCATTCTTTGCTCTTTTCCTAGACTGTAAAAGGCTGTAAAAGCCCAGGTCTCAGTCATTTTACCTATTCTCTCTTATATTGTACTCACTATTTTGGTTGATTCATCCTTGATACCATCTATGCACTGATCACTCACAAATGTCTATCTTCAGCACAAGCCTCTCTTTGGAAATCTAGCTCTCTATAGCACATTTATAACTTAACATCTTCATTCACTTGGCTGATGGAAACGCTAAACCCATAAAGTCCAAAACTGAGCTACTAAACTTTGACTTTAAATCTGTTCTTACTTAAAAATTCTCTATCTTAGTTGATTTCTTTCAGTTACTCAGACCAAATACCTCGGTATCCCTGCTTGTTGCTCCTCTCATTATCATTCTACACCCAATATATATAATAAGATTTATAAGATACAAATCCTATCAGTACCACCTTCAAAATATACTATATCCAGAAATGAACCACTTCTCCCCATCTCCACCACAACTACCCCGGTCTTCACCATCATATGATCTTACTCAGATTATTGCAAAGGCTCACTGCTTGTTGTACTGCTTTTACACTTGCCTCATTTCATCCACTTTCCATACAGCAGCCAGAATGATCCATGTCATTAGAGAATAAACTCTTTTTTAAGTAATCATGTGCCCCATATTGAGATATGAACAAAACCTTGAAAACGCTCCCAAAGTAGAAAATGTGCAGATAAGACTATTCAAGCATAGAGCTATAAAACCAGAGGGTTAATTAAATAAAAACAGACAAAATATACTGATGTAGAAATTACAAGAAGCACACAAATTCTTATGTCTCATAGAAAACTAAAGGGAAATTGCAGATATGTGGAAAATGCAGAATGAAAAGAATATATATCACAGGTTTTGACAAAAGCCACATAAGCAGTCATTAAGATTGTTATAGAAAATTATACCTTTAAGTATGAAAGGATAAAAATTAAAATAATTCAATGACTAAAAAAAAAAAACATGAAGTTAAGGTAAAGCAGAAATAAATGATTAATAATGAGGAATAAGATATTAATGATTTTGAACATTAAAAAGTGTCAGAACAATTAAACACTCTCAAGAATTTATGTGAAAAATCAAGAAGATATACAAATCATTATCTAACATAATCAGCAAAGAATTGAGAAATCACAAAAATAGAAAATTGCAAATTCCATGGGAAAAATAATTTTAGATACAAAAAGTGTTTTAAGTAAAATATAACAACTGGCATAAATGTTATGCAAATAAACATTAAAATACAGATTAAATGACTTTCTAGAAAAATATAAATTACCTAAATTGATTCATGATGATAAATAAGACTTAAGCAATCCACTAACCACTATCCATGGAAGAAACTGAAAATATTTTATAAAGAGCAAACCTTCCCAAACATTTCCCACCCATATAATTTCACAGATGAGCTCTGGGAAACAGAGAACAAACATAATTCCAAGGCTATTTAATCAGGTATGGAATACAGAAAAATAATTCAAATTTCAGTTTATTTAAAAGGTCAGCACTATATAGACAGCAAAATTTGACAACACAATGAAAACTGTAGAGAATAATACTGATATAATCTCATGTATTATTGATTTGAAAAACTTACATAAAATATTGGGTGGATCTTCCTGTAGCATATTAAGAGAGTAGTATCAAACAGTCCTTGTGGTCACAAAAGACTATGACAGGACTTAGCAACTAAACAACAACAATCAACCATATTACATGTCAGTGTCCTCACTTAGACAAACAGTTCAGTTCAGTTGCTCAGTTGTGTCTGACCTTTTGCAACCCCATGGACTGCAGCACGCCAGGCCTCCCTATCCATCACCAACTCCCGGAGAGCTTACTTAAACTCATGTCAAATGAGTCAGTGATGCCATCCAACCATCTCATCCTCTGTTGTCCCCTTCTTTCACTTTCAAACTTTTCCAGTATCAGGGTCTTTTCCAAAGAATCAGTTCTTCACATCAGGTGGCCAAAGTATTGGAGTTTCAGCTTCAACATTTGTCCTTCCAATGAATATTCAGGACTGATCTCTTTTAGGATGGAATGGTTTGATCTCCTTTCAGTCCAAGGGACTCTGAAGAGTCTTCTCCAACACCACAGTTCAAAAGCATCAATTCTTTGGCACTGAGTTTTCTTTATAGTTCAACTCTCACATCCATACATGACTACTGGAAAAACCATATCTTTGACTAGACAGACGTTTGTTGGCAAATGCTGTCTAGGATGGTCATAGCTTTTCTTCCAAGGAGCAAGCATCTTTTAATTTCATGGCTGCAATCACCACCTGCAGTGATCTTGGAGCCCCCCAAAATAAAGTCTGTCACCATTTCCATTGTTTCCCCATCTATTTGTCATGAACTGATGGGACCGGACACCATGATCTTAGTTTTCTGAATGTTGAGTTTTAAGCCAACTTTTTCACTCTCCTCTTTCACTTTCATCAAGAGGCTCTTTATTTCTTCGCTTTCTGCCATAAGGGTGGTGTCATCTGCATATCTGTGGTTATTGATATTTCTCCCGGAAATCTTGATTCCAGCTTGTGCTTCATCCAGCCCAGCATTTTGCATGATATACTCTGCATGTAAGTTAAATAAGCAGGGTGACAATATACAGCCTTGATGTACTCCTTTCCTGATTTGGAACCAGTCTGTTGTTCCATGTCCAGTTCCAACTGTTGCTTCTTGACCTGCATGCAGATTTCTCAGGTGGCAGGTAAGGTGGTGGTCTGGTATTCCTATCTCTTGAAGAACTTTCCACAGTTTGTTGTGAACCACACAAAGTGCTTTATTGGCATAGGCAATGAAGCAGAAGTAGATGTTTTTCTGGAACTCTGTTGCTTTTCTATGCTCTAACGGATGTTGGCAATTTGATCTCTGGTTCCTCTGCCTTTTCTAAATCCAGCTTGAACATCTGGAAATTCACATTTCATGTACTCTTGAAGCCTGGCTTGGAGAATTTTGAGCATTACTTTGCTAGCATGTTAGATGAGTGCAACTGTGTGGTAGTTTGAGCATTCTTTGGCATTGCCTTTCTTTTGGATTGGAATGAAGACTGAACTTTTCCAGCCCTGTGGCCACTGCTGAGTTTTCCAAATTTGCTGGCATATTGAGTGCAGTGCTCTCACAGCATCATCTTTTAGAATTTGAAATCTCTCAACAAATTCATATGTTGCTATACACTTAGACAATGAGGAGATTAAATAACCTTAGAGAGATTTTATGGGGGTCAAATGAGTCAATTGGTGTAACAGACTTGAAAAATAGCCCCTGGTTCATAATAAGTGGATGGATGGATGGATGCACAGACAGAAATATAAAGGTAGAAAGATACAGATAAATATTTATTTAAATTTCTATTTTATTTATAATTAAAATATTTACACACCCACACATCATACCATATTGCGAGTCCTCTGTATTCATATATCACCATCCCCCAAAAATGTTACTATCAGAAGAACATAGATCTGCAGTCAAAAATCAATTTAATGAAAGCCAGTGTTTAATTTATTTACTTAACATTGTGCTAAGGACAGAGGTCCAAGAAATACTTTTTCAAATCATCTTTCTTTCCTTTTTTTATCCATTTCCCTCTTATTTGAAAACTATTTCCATGACTATGTCCTCAGAAAACCCTGAAAAGTGAACAAAGTTCACCAGTCTTTAACTTCTTCCCACCTCATCAAGACCCACCCCTCAATACTACAGTACTGGCTTAATCAATTGCACTTAGCCCTCTTCTCTCCGCCTTTAGCCTTTCCAACCATGTTTTTCTCTTCACATACTTAAATTTAAAGCACAAAAGCTAGAAACATGCTGTTGTCAGACAGATCTTCTTTCAAAGGTCCAGGGAAAGTAAGAGTAGACTTCCTTAGAACCCAGATTTTCTTAATTCAAGAGAAGCACCATAAATGCTGAGAAAACTCAAACAATGGTAACTTTTATCTTGCTTCCATATTATGCACTTTTATGCATGTATAGATGGACACACAGAATCCATACACATTCTGATAGAGCTAGGCATCATTCCATAGCAGTGTAAATAGAAATACCTTTTTCTTTAAAAAGGATAGACAATATTTCATTGTTTGGCTGAAATATAATTTCATTCCTCTCCTATTAATAGATATTAGTTGCTTATAGTTCATGTTTGCTTAAATATATTACACTGAACATCCTTATAAGTACCTTCAGATACCTTTTTTAATTTGTGAAAATGTTTATGTGCTTGTGTGTGTGAATATGTGTGTATATCTTTATGTGTGTGTGTGTGTATATATATATATATATATATATATATATATATATATATATATAGGATAAATAACTGAAGTAAAACTGCAGGGTCAAACAATATATGATTTTAACATATTGATAATGCTGGACTGATTTACATTACATGGCAAGTTCTCAAGAACCCCCATTTCTGCCTTTCCTCACCCATTTAAACTACTTTCCAATTTTATATTTAATAGATGATTTTTCATAGTTATTTTAGTTCATAGTAGCTCAATCATGATTGAGATTAATCACATATGTTTATTAGTCATTTGTATGTCTCATTTCTGTGACCTGCTTATTCAAATTCATGGGCCATTTTCCTACTGTGTGATTTTTATTGTTATTAATGCATTAAGTCACTTTATCCATCAAAATATAGTAATTTGTCATAAATTTGTCATAAATATCAATGTTTTCCAGTTTGTCATTTTCTTTTTGGCTCTTTTTGTGAATATAAATTTGAAATTTTTACAACATAGTTGATCTTTAATGTTTTAGATTTTCTATCATTCTGAGAAAACTCATACCCACACAACTTGTTTTCAAAAGTCTTATTTTGGTCTTGATTTTTTTATTCTGCTTTTTAAACTTCTTAGGCAATGCTTTCCTAGACAACTGTCCCAATGCACTCAAAAAACAACAACAACAACAACAACAACCTCCATATTTTCCCACAGACTTGACATGTAAAATTTATGCTACTACTGCTAAGTCACTTCAGTCGTGTCTGACTCTGTGCGACGCCATAGACAACAGCCCACCAGGCTCCCCGTCCATGGGATTCTCCAGGCAAGAACACTGGAGTCGGGTGCCATTGCCTTCTCCAAAAATTTATGCTATGACCCCACAGATATTTGGGTCTATTTATTGATCCTCCATTCCATTGCTATTTCCTGCTCTATTACAAAACTCTGTTGTTGTTGTTCAGACACTGAGTCATGTCTGTCTCTTTGTGACCCCATGGACTCCAGCATGCCAAGCCCCCTTGTCCATCACTATCTCCTGAAGGTTGTATTGATAACTAAAATTTTGTAAGATATAGATCTAGATACTCTTCATTAATCTTTTTTTCATAGTTTTCTAGTTGTACCCCTCTAGCTCCTGCCCCTTTCTTTCCTCTACTTTCTCACAAACTCCTCAACAAATATGCCTATAGTCAGATTTCCTCTCCTCCAATGCATTCTTGAGCTCAATGTCTTTTTATAAGTCTAAAATTTATTTCACATTGCCAAATCTCTTCTCCAAGTTCCAACACAATATGTATAGCATGATTCTGTGTGTGTGTGTGTGTGTGTGTATGCATGGAGTAGCATAAAAGTGATTAATGTATGAATGCAGACCAACAATTGTTTCCTCAGTACCCAGTACTAATATGTATGTATTTCTTTATTTACATATTGTCTGTCTTACTTTCTATACCACAAGATCCATATGCCAAGGACTCTGTCTTGTACCATGCTGCATCTTTGTTCCTAGAGGATATTTTCACTGGGTATGGGATGGCATTATGTCTTACGCTTATAAAATTGCTGACTTCCAGTGAATTCTGTAAATCAGCTCCAGAAGATCTGAACATGACAACTTTCTTCTTCCCTGTGAACCTGTGAATCACTTTAGCTTAAGAAGGGTTGCTTATATGAAAAGCACCTCTTGGAGAGGGCAGTTAGCTTATTTTGGCAGGTGTGACATCATTTCCCTAGAATGCAACTAAGACTACTTGAGGATGGGGGGGAGGGGAATGTATTTTCCAGGCTCTCCTCAACCCAGGCCCTTCAACGGAGTACTACAGGGTACTACTAGAGTACTATTTTCTCACCTGATAGGATCTAACCCACTTTCTCAGAGTCAGAGTTGCTGGGTTAGTAAGTCTCCTCCTGGGTATGTGTGTGCTTCATTGAAGTCCATTGGAGCCACTCATCAGAGAACTTAATTGTGTGTCCCTGTGAGGCTGTCAGCCATAAGAACCGTGTCATTGATTCTAAAGGCAAAAAGTGATGGTCTGAAGCTGTTCCATTCTTAATGGATGGGGTGGCTATGTCATCACTGACATTACTAAAACTCATGCCTGTGTAGGGAGAATAGAGTGTCCTATTTATAATTATAGAACTTCATTAGGGCATCTACTCCTTGGTATTTGACTTTTATTTTTTTTTTTTTTCTTTGAGTTCCTGCTTTTATTTATTTTTTATTTTTTTTTTAGTTTTTTATTTTTTAAATTTTAAAATCTTTAATTCTTACATGCATTCCCAAACATGAACCCCCCTCCCACCTCCCTCCCCATAACATCTTTCTGGGTCATCCCCATGCACCAGCCCCAAGCATGCTGCATCCTGCGTCAGACATAGACTGGTGATTCAATTCACATGATAGTATACATGTTAGAATGTCATTCTCCCAAATCATCCCACCCTCTCCCTCTCCCTCTGAGTCCAAAAGTCCGTTATACACATCTGTGTCTCTTTCCCTGTCTTGCATACAGGGTCGTCATTGCCATCTTCCTAAATTCCATATATATGTGTTAGTATACTGTATTGGTGTTTTTCTTTCTGGCTTACTTCACTCTGTATAATCGGCTCCAGTTTCATCCATCTCATCAGAACTGATTCAAATGAATTCTTTTTAACGGCTGAGTAATACTCCATTGTGTATATGTACCACAGCTTGCTTATCCATTCATCTGCTGATGGACATCTAGGTTGTTTCCATGTCCTGGCTATTATAAACAGTGCTGCGATGAACATTGGGGTACATGTGTCTCTTTCAATTCTGGTTTCCTCGGTGTGTATGCCCAGAAGTGGGATTGCTGGGTCATAAGGTAGTTCTATTTGCAATTTTTAAGGAATCTCCACACTGTTTTCCATAGTGGCTGTACTAGTTTGCATTCCCACCAACAGTGTAGGAGGGTTCCCTTTTCTCCACACCCTCGCCAGCATTTATTGCTTGCAGATTTTTAAATCTAAACTTGATAAATTCAAAAAATCGAAATCATTCCAAGCATCTTTTCTGACCATAATGCATTAAGATTAGATCTCAATTACAGGAGAAAAACTATTAAAAATTCCAACATATGGAGGTTGAACAACACACTTCTGAATAACCAACAAATCACAGAAGAAATCAAAAAGAAATCAAAATATGCATAGAAACTAATGAAAATGAAAACACAACAACCCAAAACCTGTGGGACACTATAAAAGCAGTGCTAAGAGGAAAGTTCATAGCAATACAGGCATACCTCAAGAAACAAGAAAAAAGTCAAATAAATAACCTAACTCTACAACTAAAGCAACTAGAAAAGGAAGAGTTGGAGAACCCCAGAGTGAGTAGAAGGAAAGAAATCTTAAAAATTAGGGCAGAAATAAATGCAAAAGAAACAAAAGAGACCATAGCAAAAATCAACAAAGCCAAAAGCTGGTTCTTTGTTGTTTTTTTTTTTTTTTTTTTTCTGGTTATAAATTGTTTTTATTTGCAGACAATATAATACCTATTTATATAGAAAATCATAAGAAATTTATAAAACAATTAACAAGTAATTTAATAATTAATAATCTAATAACTAAGTTAATAGGTAAATTTAGCAAATTTTAAGGTTACAAAGTCAATGTATAAAATTCAATTAAACTTTCATATATCAGTAACAAATATTTTGAAAATAAAATTTAAAGTGATACCATTTTAAATAGCTTCAGAAAAGATAAAATACTTAGGAATAAATTTAACAAAAGCTGTGTACAACTATATATCACTTCTGAAAGAAATAGAAGACAAATAAATGGAGAAATATACCATGTTTATGGATTCAAAGACTAAATATTGTTAAGATATCAATTCTTCATGCATTGATCAACACAATTCAATTATGTTAAATTTTTTTTTTTTTTTAAAAACATAATCCTTTGTTTTTAATTAAAGCAAAGCAGAATGTGTACAATTGCTACCTTTTGGTAACCAATACTGTGCTTCAGTTTTTTGTTTTTTTTTTTTTTTTTTTTTTTATTTTAAAATCTTTAATTCTTACATGCATTCCCAAACATGAACCCCCTCCCACCTCCCTCCCCATAACATCTTTCTGGGTCATCCCCATGCACCAGCCCCAAGCATGCTGCATCCTGCGTCAGACATAGACTGGCGATTCAATTCACATGATAGTATACATGTTAGAATGGCATTCTCCCAAATCATCCCACCCTCTCCCTCTCCCTCTGAGTCCAAAAGTCCGTTATAGACATCTGTGTCTCTTTCCCTGTCTTGCATACAGGGTCGTCATTGCCATCTTCCTAAATTCCATATATATGTGTTAGTATACTGTATTGGTGTTTTTCTTTCTGGCTTACTTCACTCTGTATAATCGGCTCCAGTTTCATCCATCTCATCAGAACTGATTCAAATGAATTCTTTTTAACGGCTGAGTAATACTCCATTGTGTATATGTACCACAGCTTGCTTATCCATTCATCTGCTGATGGACATCTAGGTTGTTTCCATGTCCTGGCTATTATAAACAGTGCTGCGATGAACATTGGGGTACATGTGTCTCTTTCAATTCTGGTTTCCTCGGTGTGTATGCCCAGAAGTGGGATTGCTGGGTCATAAGGTAGTTCTATTTGCAATTTTTTAAGGAATCTCCACACTGTTCTCCATAGTGGCTGTACTAGTTTGCATTCCCACCAACAGTGTAGGAGGGTTCCCTTTTCTCCACACCCTCGCCAGCATTTATTGCTTGCAGATTTTTAAATCTAAACTTGATAAATTCAAAAAAATCGAAATCATTCCAAGCATCTTTTCTGACCATAATGCATTAAGATTAGATCTCAATTACAGGAGAAAAACTATTAAAAATTCCAACATATGGAGGTTGAACAACACACTTCTGAATAACCAACAAATCACAGAAGAAATCAAAAAAGAAATCAAAATATGCATAGAAACTAAAGAAAATGAAAACACAACAACCCAAAACCTGTGGGACACTATAAAAGCAGTGCTAAGAGGAAAGTTCATAGCAATACAGGCATACCTCAAGAAACAAGAAAAAAGTCAAATAAATAACCTAACTCTACAACTAAAGCAACTAGAAAAGGAAGAGTTGGAGAACCCCAGAGTGAGTAGAAGGAAAGAAATCTTAAAAATTAGGGCAGAAATAAATGCAAAAGAAACAAAAGAGACCATAGCAAAAATCAACAAAGCCAAAAGCTGGTTCTTTGAAAGGATAAATAAAATTGACAAACCACTAGCCAGACTCATCAAGAAGCAAAGAGAGAAAAATCAAATCAATAAAATTAGAAATGAAAATGGAGAGATCACAACAGACAACACAGAAATACAAAGGATCATAAGAGACTACTATCAGCAGTTGTATGCCAATAAAATGGACAACGTGGAAGAAATGGACAAATTCTTAGAAAAGTACAATTTTCCAAAACTGAACCAGGAAGAAATAGAAAATCTTAACAGACCCATCACAAGCACGGAAATTGATACTGTAATCAGAAATCTTCCAGCAAACAAAAGCCCAGGTCCAGATGGCTTCACAGCTGAATTCTACCAAAAATTTCGAGAAGAGCTAACACCTATCCTCCTCAAACTCTTCCAGAAAATTGCAGAGGACGGTAAACTTCCAAACTCATTCTATGAGGCCACCATCACCCTAATACCAAAACCTGACAAAGATGTCACAAAAAAAAGAAAACTACAGGCCAATATCTCTGATGAACATAGATGCAAAAATCCTCAACAAAATTCTAGCAATCAGAATCCAACAACACATTAAAAAGATCATACACCATGACCAAGTGGGCTTTATCCCAGGGATGCAAGGATTCTTCAATATCCGCAAATCAATCAATGTAATTCACCACATTAACAAATTGAAAATAAAAACCATATGATTATCTCAATAGATGCAGAGAAGGCCTTTGACAAAATTCAACATCCATTTATGATAAAAACTCTCCAGAAAGCAGGAATAGAAGGAACATACCTCAACATAATAAAAGCTATCTATGACAAACCCACAGCAAACATTATCCTCAATGGTGAAAAATTGAAAGCATTTCCCCTAAAGTCAGGAACAAGACAAGGGTGTCCACTTTCACCGCTACTATTCAACATAGTTCTGGAAGTTTTGGCCACAGCAATCAGAGCAGAAAAAGAAATAAAAGGAATCCAAATTGGTATTTGACTTTTAAAAAAGCTTTCTACAGTTTGTCATAACCAGGCCTATAGGTCTGACTTTGGCAAGCCTAAGCCATCTGAAGGGTAGATTAAGCTTCAAAAGCAAAGTCAATCTAGACAATATCACAGTTAAAAGATACCTTTAAGATCACCTACTCTACTTCCAACACTTTGCATTAAAAAAAAAAAGAATGAAAGCCTCGAAAGGTAATGCATTTTCTCCAACATGCCAGAACACTTCCATGCCCATCTTCAATAAATGCATGTGGATGATAACCATAAAATGAAGATGTACTTAATAATCAGTTCCAGCTGAACCAAAGAAACAGCCACATTTATGAAGGATGTGTCACATTTAGAACATCAGGAGAAATTCTGATCTGAAATGGCATATAAAATACAGTAGTCACTATTGGAATGGAAGAGGAAATTTTTCAAAAAAACATTCTCCCAGAAAAGAAAGAGAAATACCAGCAAAAATTGTCATAATCAACCCTTTCAGGATTATGGAAATTCACAAAAGGCTTACAACGATTCAAGAAATGTCTATTGGAGAAAGACAGCTGAATTTCAGTAAGAACAGTAAGCTCTATTGCATTTTAGTTGTTCTATCTCCACCCAGCCATGCTCCATATACTTAAATACTCAACAACCTCACAACCACAACACTTCTTCAAGTCATCAACCTGAAAGCCACACTAGGTAAAATGTTTTTGGAACTCCCCATATCACCTAACCACTAAAGAACTGTTATTATTTGACCTGTTTGGCAATTCCCTTGAAGAGCCTCATCCACAATGCTTCTCTTCCTTTGTGTGAGTCAGAGTTTCCTCAGGTGGAAAAGCCCATCCCCATGGTGTTTGCCAAAAACAACCAACAACTGTTTAATACTGCAGCTATAAGAAGTAGTAGTGATACCAGTTAGATCAAAGGAGAGACTGGCCAAAAGGTAAAACAAACACTTAGTAAAACGGTACTATTTATTGAGCACTTTGAAAAGCAGTATCTTTTCTGAAAATCTAGGAGTCAGTTCACACATGCAGGGTTGTATAGGTGCCCAACAGATACCTGAAAAGACTCAAAACGTTCACCACAGATTGATCTTAGGGTTCTACACAGGTAGGAAGTGAAAGCTAAGACAGAATTGTAAAATGTCTGCCTGAGAGTTGAAGGCATGCCTAAGCACACATATAGGGAACCCTGGGGAAAAAATCCAGACATTTACATAAACCTCTATTCAATCACCCTATTTGATTCTAGTGTCAGAGAATCAAATTGTAAAGGTAGCATAAAAACAGTAAATGAGTATAGCAGATAGGAACTCCATGAAAGATGCTGGAGAAAAGGAATCAGGTGATCTGTGGGTGGGGATCATATTTTGACAGGGCCTTTCATTTGCAAAATCACTAAAGGTGGCTTATACTGATATTGGATGTAGTTCTTCTCAATCACCTGGACGCCATGGGTCAGTATAGGATAGGAATGTAAATACAGTCCTAGAGAGCAATCTACACAATGGCCAATGCCAAAGGAGCTTTAACTGCCCTTTCTGTGGCCTCAGATTTCTCTGGAGTTCCACAGGACTTACCGGGGAAGCTAAAGGCACTAACACCAAACTGAAAGCAGTAAGTGAGGCTTATGTTTGGTCCAATTTCCTTCAAATAAAATGTTTCAGTTAGGTTCAGTTCAGTCACTCAGTCATGTCCGACTCTTTGTGACCCCATGAATTGCAGCACACCAGGCCTCCCTGTCCATCACCAACTCCCGGAGTTCACTCAGACTCATGTCCATTGAGTCCGTGATGCCATCCAGCCATCTCATCCTTGGTCGTCCCCTTCTCCTCCTGCTCCCAATCCCTCCCAGCATCAGAGTATTTTCCAATGAGTCAACTCTTCGCATGAGATGGTCAAAGTACTGGAGTTTCAGCTTTAGCATCATTCCTTCCAAAGAAATCCCATGGCTGATCTCCTTCAGAATGGACTGGTTGGATCTCCTTGCAATCCAAGAGACTCTCAAGAGTCTTCTCCAACACCACAGTTCAAAAGCATCAGTTCTTTGGCACTCGGCTTTCTTCACAGTTCAACTCTCACATTCATACATGACCACTGGAAAAACCATAGCCTTGACTAGATGGACCTTTGTAGGCAAAGTAATGTCTCTGCTTTTCAATATGCTACCTAGGTTGGTCATAAATTTTCTTCCAAGGAGTAAGCATCTTCTAATTTCATGGCTGCAGTCACCATCTACAGTGATTTTGGAGTCCCACTAAAATAAAATCTGACACTGTTTCCACTGTTTCCCCATCTATTTCCCATGAAGTGATGGGACCGGATGCCATGATCATTTTCTGAATGCTGAGCTTTAAGCCAACTTTTTCACTCTCCTCTTTCACTTTGATCAAGAGGCTTTTTAGTTCCTCTTCACTTTCTGCCATAAGGGTGGTGTCATCTGCATATCTGAGGTTACTGATATGTCTCCTGGCAATCTTGATTCCAGCTTGTGCTTCTTCCAGCCCAGAGTTTCTCATGATGTACTCTGCCTATAAGTTAAATAAGCAGGGTGACAATATACAGCCTTGATGTACTCCTTTTCCTATTTGGAACCAGTCTGTTGTTCTATGTCCAGTTCTAACTGTTGCTTCCCAACCTGCATATAGGTTTCTCAAGAGGCAGGTCAGGTGGTCTGGTATTCCCATCTCTCTCAGAATTTTCCACAGTTTATTGTGATCCACACAGTCAAAGGGTTTGGCATAGACAATAAAGCAGAAAGAGATGTTTTTTTCTGGAACTCTCTTGCTTTTTTGATGATCCAGCGGATACTGGCAATCTGATCTCTGGTTCCTCTGCCTTTTCTAAAACCAGCTTGAACATCTGGAAGTTCACAGTTCATGTATTGCTGAAGCCTGGCTTGCAGAATTTTGAGCATTACTTTACTAGCGTGTGAGATGAGTGTAATTGTGTGGTAGTTTGAGTATTCTTTGGCATTGCCTTGCTTTGGGATTGGAATGAAAACTGATTTTTTCCAGTCCTGTGGCCACTGCTGAGTTTTCCCGATTTGCTGACATGTTGCGTGCAGCACTTTCACAGCATCATCTTTCAGGATTTGAAATAGCTCAACCAGAATTCCATCACCTGCACTAGCTTTGTTCATAGTGATGCTTTCTAAGGCCCACTTTACTTCATATTCCAGGATGTCTGGCTCTAGGTAAGCAATCACACCATTGTGATTATCTTGATCTTGAAGATCTTTTTTGTACAGTTCTTCTGTATATTCTTGCCACGTCTTCTTAATATATTCTGCTTCTGTTAGGTCCATACTACTTCTGTCCTTTATCGAGCCCATCTTTGCATTAAATGTTCCCTTGGTATCTCTAATTTTCTTTAAGAGATCTCTAGTCTTTCCCATTCTGTTCTTTTCCTCTATTTCTTTGCACTGATCGCTGAAGAAGGCTTTCTTATCTCTTCTTGCTGTTCTTTGGAACTCTGCATTCAGATGCTTATGTCTTTCCTTTTCTCCTTTGCTTTTTGCCTCTCTTCTTTTCATAGCTATTTGTAAGGCCTCCCCAGACAGCCATTTTGCTTTTTTGCATTTCTTTTCCATGGGTATAGTCTTGATCCCTGTCTCCTGTACAATGTCATGAACCTTAGTCCATAGTTCATCAGGCACTCTGTCTATCAGATCTAGGCCCTTAAATCTATTTCTCACTTCCACTGTATAATCATAAGGGATTTGATTTAGGTCATACCTGAATGGTCTAGCGGTTTTTCCTACTTTCTTCAGTTTATGTCTGATTTTGGCAATAAGGAGTTCACAATCTGAGCCACAGTCAGCTCCTGGTCTTGTTTTTGTTGACTGTATAGAGCTTCTCCATCATTGGCTGCAAATAATATAATCATTCTGATTTCGATTTTGACCATCTGGTGATGTCCATGTGTAGAGTTTTCTCTTGTGTTGTTGGAAAAGGGTGTTTGCTATGACCAGTGCATTTTCTTGGCAAAACTCTATTAGTCTTTGCCCTGCTTCATTCCATATTCCAAGGCCAAATTTGCATGTTACTCCAGGTGTTTCTTGACTTCCTACTTTTGCATTCCTGTCCCCTATAATGAAAAGGACATCTTTTTTGGGTGTTAATTCTAAAATGTCTTGTAGGTCTTCAGAGAACCGTTCAACTTCAGCTTCTTCAGTGTTATTGGTTGGGGCATAGACTCGGATTACTGTGATATTGAATGGTTTGCCTTGGAAACGAACAGAGATTATTATGTCACTTTTGAGATTGCATCAATGTACTGCATTTTGGACTCTTTTGTTGACCATGATGGCTACTCCATTTCTTCTAAGGGATTCCTGCCCACAGTAGTAGATATAATGGTCATCTGAGTTAAATTCCCCCATTCCAGTCCATTTTAGTTCACTGAGTCCTAGAATGTCTGTGTTCACTCTTGCCTTCTCTTGTTTGACCACTTCCAATTTGCCTTGATTCATGGACCTGACATTCCAGGTTCTTATTCAATAGTGCTCTTTACAGCATCCGACATTGCTTCTATTACCCGTCACATCCACAACTCGGTATTGTTTTTGCTTTGGCTCCATCCTTTCATTCTTTCTGGAGTTATCTCTCCACTGATCTCCAGTAGCATATTGAGCACCTACTGACCTGGGGAGTTCCTCTTTCAGTATCCTATCATTTTGCCTTTTCATACTGATCATGGGGTTCTCAAGAAAAGAATACTGAAGTGGTTTGCCATTCTCTTCTCCAGTGGACCACATTCTGTCAGACCTATCCACCATGACCCACATCTCTAATCTATACAGATGTATCTAATCCTTTCACAGCAGTTTTCAAGCATATACATAGAAAAGATTACATGACTTCATCAGCATGCAAAACTCAAGCACTTATTTAGATTAACTGATCTTTTATATCTCCCCAGAGAACAGTGATAGGTACACAATTAAGGACCTTAGTTTTTCATGTTTTCCAGGACAAAAGGGAGTTTTGGTTCAGTTCAATTACTCAGTCATGTCTGACTCTTGCAACCCCATGGACTGCAGCACACCAGGCCTCCCTGTCCATCACCAACTCTCAGAGAGCTTATTCAAACTCATATTCGTTGAGTCAGTGATGCTATCCAACCATCTCATCCCCTGTTGTCCCCTTCTCCTCCTGCCTTCAGTCTTTCCCAGTATCAGGGTCTTTTCCAGTAAGTCAGTTCTTTGCATCAGGTGGCCAAAGTATTGGAGTTTCAGCTTCAGCATCAGTCCTTCCAATGAATATTCAGGACTGATTTCCTTCAGGATGGACTGGTTGGATCTCCTTGCAGTCCAAGAGACTCTCAAGAGTCTTCTCCAACACCACAATTCAAAAGCATCAATTTTTGGCTCTCAGCTTTCTTTATAGTCCAACTCTTACCATCCATACACAACTCCTGGAAAAACCATAGCTTTGACTAGATGGACTTTTGTCGGTAAAGTAATGTCTCTGCTTTCTCCATGAGGGAAAACAGAATTCATAGATACTTTTAGAAGACAGATCACCACCTTAAAACCAAAGACATAATTTTCCATGAAGAAAAGAAATAATGCCTATCTGTATTTCATTAATGCACTCACAACATTTCTCTCCCTCCTCTCTCTCACACAGTTACCTAACTTTTAAGAAATACATAAGAAGATGAGTAGTAAGCTAGTATGTATGCAAGGACTCTTACCTTTCATTTATGGACAATTCTCCTCCAAATCCCATGGGTTTCCATTTAAACCAGGAGGTTCTAGGTTCTAGTGAAACCTTTTATGTTTTTAATATCACTCTACTCAGTCATGGTTGATTGGTTTTGCATAGATGACCAAGGTAGGGGAAATTTTAGTACCATGACTGAACAGCTACCTGTTAATTGATCAAGCGTTAGGAACATAATTGGAGCTTAGTCAAACAATTCCAGCTTGATCTTTTTCTTTCCAATTTATTTTTTTATTGAAGGATAATTACTTTACAGAATTTTGTTGTTTTCTGTCAAACCTCAACATGAATCAGCCATAGGTATACATATATCTCCTCCCTTTTGAACCTCCCTCCCATCTCCCTACCCATCCCACCTCTCTAGGTTGATACAGAGTCCTGTTTGAGTTTCCTGAGCCATACAGCAAATTCCCGTTGGCTATCTATTTTACATATGGTAACGTAAGTTTCCATGTTACTCTTTCCATACATATCACCCTCTCCTCCCCTCTTCCCATGTCCATATGTCTTGATCCTTTTATTTTCAAAATGTGGTGGAGGAAAAGAAATGGAGTCCCCTCCTGAGGATGATGCAGAATTGTGAAGCGTGAGAACTGCTGGTGGATATATTTTCTATAGTGTGGGGAAAAAAAAAAACCAGGGAGGGTGAATAAAACCAGCACAGAAAGGGTAGATATGTGTGCTTCTTTGTTTGTGTGAGACAGAGAGAAAGAATGAATGAACCCAACTGATATTGGAGTTTGTTGCTCTAAGTATCTTTGATGTCATGTGAATCACTGTCATTTGGTTACATAAGCCTTAGAATAAATCCGCCTGCCTAATTCAGCTGTTTAGAAATCAGTTTCTGTCAGTAGCAACCAAAAAAGCCCTGGCTAATATGCAAAGAAATTTAAGTATAGCCAAACAAGGAAAGCATTAGGTGAAGAGGACTTTAGAAAGATATGCTATGTAGATTTTGAAGATAAGTAGATCATCACCTGTCAGAAGAAAAATAATATTGTAGTCAGAAGACATCAGTAGCCAAGACAGATGAGAGAAGGAAAAGGTTTTCTTAGTTTTGTGGGACATGGAGGCAGAGAAGTCCAAAATAAACTTCAAGTATAACTCAGGAGAGAAAACTGGCCTACAGATATGACTCCAGTAGTTAAAACACCCAGTTGTTATTTGAAGCCATGAGAGGGAAGGGACCACCTAAGGAGAGAGTGGAATATGAAAAGGAGAGACTTCAGACAGAACACTGAGGAGTGCCACATTAATTGATGAGGAGACTGAAGGGAGCCAGCAAAGGAGCTAAAAAGAAAAAATCAAAGATGATAGGATAATCAAAAGAAATCAATATCTCAAAATTCAAGAGAGGAAAAGCACTCAGTATGTTACAGGATAGATAATTAACATAAGAAATAAATGATGAAGGCAGGGAGATGTTAGACTATTGTGCTGGTCTTGGCAAGAAAAAATAAGGGAACAATTGTATGTATGTAGTGAAAGTGTTACTCACTCAGTCGTGTCTGACTCTGTGACCCTATGGACTGTAGCCCACCAGACTCCTCTGTCCATGTAATTTTCCAGACAAGAATACTAGAGTGTGTGGCCATTCCTTTCTCCAGGGGATCTATCCAAGCCAGGGGTTGAACTCACGTCTCCTGCATTGCTGTCTGAGCTACCAAGGTAGGGGGAAGGAAATATTAGGTAAATATTTAGGAGGTGATATTGTCAAGACTCAGAATTACCTGGATTCAAAAGGTCAGAAAGGAGAAGTCATAGATCTTGCCCAGATTTTCAACTAGGTCTATTGGGTACATAATTAGTGCCAATCACTGAGACAAGAAACACAGAGAAGCTGTTTGGTAAAGAAACTGATAAGTTCAGTTTGGGATATTTTGATTTTTAAGTGTCCATTGAAGTGTGTGTGTGTGTATATATTTATCAAGTAGACAGCCGAATATGGTCAACCCTCTGTATTCACAAGTTACACACTCAAGGATTCAACTAATTGTGGATCAAATTGCCATTGTTTGAATCCTTGGAAATGGGACCTGTGGACACCAGAGGCGATAGTACTACACAATTTCATGTAAGGGACTTGAGCATTCATGAACTGTGATATCCACAGGGGATCCTGGAACCAATTTCCTGTGGAAACTGAGGGATGACTGCATACAGTTGTGGGGTTCAGAGAAAAGATCTGCACTGGATATACAATATTATGAGTCTTGTTGTTGTTCAGTGGCTAAATCATGTCCAACTCTCTGCGACTCCATGGAATGCAGCACGCCAGGTTCCTTTTTCCTCCACTATCTCCCAGAGTTTGCTCAAATGCATGTCCATTGAGGATATTGTGAGTCATCTGCTTCTAACTGAACTCAGGAACTTTATGAGATTGCCCAAGGCCAAAGTGACAAGAGGGACAAGGAAGGATCCCTCAGAAAAGCCAACATTTATGGGTCTGCTAAAAGATAGTCTGCAAAGGAGAATTTTTAAAAAAGCAGCTAGAGAGGCAGCAGGAGATCCAGAAATATGTGGTTTCTCAGAATCCAAAAGAGCGCTCATAAGAGAATAGTCAGTTCTGTCATATGTAATAGAACTGTTGGTGGATCAGGGCTTCCCTGGTGTCTCAGTGGTAAAAGAATCCCCCTGCAATGCAGGAGATGTGGGTTTGCTACCTGGGTAGGGAAGATCCCCTGGAGAAGGAAACAGAAACCTACTCTAATATTCTCGCCTGTGAAATTCTGTGGACAGAGGAACCTGGCAGGCTACAGTCCGTGGGGTTGCAAAGAGTCTGACACAAGTGAGCTATTGAGCATACTGTGAAAAGAAGAATACAGCTATGAATTGGACAAACATGGAGATCATCAGTTACCAAAGACTAAGACATTCTGTGGGAAGATTAATGGTGGAGAAACAGGAGCACACTGGAGGGCTTTAAAAGTTAATACATCATCATAATCAAGATAATAAATACAGACAACTCTTAGGAAGTTTGCCTCTAAAAGAAAAGAGAAACAAAGAATTAGTTGAAGGGGGAAACTTTAAGTGCAATCCTGAAAGCATCTATTTTTTTTTTTTTCATATGCCTTCTTATTGATAGTAGTGTGAGGCTGGGATCAGATTACCAAGTGTCTTAAATGGCATTCTAAGGCATTGAAGGCTTTTTTTTTTTTTTTTCCTGTAGCCAATGTGGGATCATTGGGAATGACACAAAAGAATCTAGATTTTACTGAGTGTAAGAGGGTTTTTAAGGATAAGATTAACAAAAAGAGACAAACTAGGTGTCTTTTATAATAGTCCAGGTGAGAGAGATTGTCTTAAATAAGGCAGTGTCAGCGTATTTAGGACTATTAATAAAATGTAACAAGGTGTGGATATAAAAATGAAGAAAATTTTTAAAAAACGACAAAAATACGAGGATGACTTATAAATATTAATCCTGAGTAAATGGCTCAATGGTGTTGTCACATACAGATGTGAGAACCCAGGAGGGACAAGCTTATGGGTAAAGTAATGGTGGGATTTGAAAATATTGGACTTTTGGAATGGTTAAGTGGAAATGTGTAGTAAATGTATGGGAGATGGAGAGAGAGCATGAGGTGAAGGAATAACTATATTTAAGGTGTTTTACCTCATAGAAGCCTAGTGTAAATTCT
This sequence comes from Ovis aries, assembly GCF_016772045.2. Lineage (NCBI taxonomy): Eukaryota > Metazoa > Chordata > Mammalia > Artiodactyla > Bovidae > Ovis > Ovis aries. The sequence continues at coordinate 92,418,500 of NC_056080.1, read as the reverse complement.
TAATTTGGAGCCTATTATACAGAGTGAAGTAAGCCAGAAAGAAAAACACCAATACAGTATACTAACGCATACATATGAAATTTAGAAAGATGGTAATGATAAGCCTGTATGTGAGAGAGCAAAAGAGACAGAGATGTATAAAACAGTCTTTTGGACTCTGTGGGAGAGGGAGAAGGTGGGATGATTTGGGAGAATGGCACTGAAACATGTATAATATTATATATGAAACAAATTGCCAGTCCAGGTTTGATGCATGATACTGGATGCTCGGGGCTGGTGCACTGAGATGACCCAGAGGGATGGTACGGTGAGGAAGGAGGGAGGGGGGTTCAGGATGGGGAACACGTGTATACCTGTGATGGATTCATGTTGATGTATGGCAAAACCAATACAATGTTGTAAAGTAATGAACCTATATAGTCTGAAGCTTTATTGATATAGTTTGAAGCTATTTTTATATAGTTTGAAGCTATATTTATATTTCCATTTTCCTCAGTTGAATATATATAATCATAAAATGTACAGTTTCATTAACTTAAAAGATGGTTGATCTCTAGGAAACTCTGTATATCAAGAGCTCTATAAAATAGTTGTGTAACTCAATAACATCCCAAAGGATACTTATGGGGAGAAATAGCTACCAAAAAAACCCAACACTTTTGGACAACTTTAAATAGTATACTTTTGTTTTCACTGAAAACTAAACAAATCTTTTGAGTAGTTTATTATTAAGGTCTCTCTCATATATGCTTGAAAATTATCATTATGATTATTATTTATTCTGTCTGATTATATAGGTAAAGCCATACCATGAATAATGAATTTGCTTTCTGATGTAAAATCTATGAAGCATATAAGTGATGGGAAGAAGGGGTCAAAGTCTTCCAGCATCTAGACAATAAGAAACTCACTCAAAGCCAATCTTAGCGTAGACAATTTAGCAACTGAAGGATGATTCTATATAAAAATAAATATCATCAGTTCAGTTCAGTTGCTCAGTCGTGTCCGACTCTTTCCTACCCCATGAATCACAGCACGCCAGGCCTCCCTGTCCATCACCAACTCCCGGAATTCACTCAGATTCACATCCATTGAGTCCGTGATGCCATCCAGCCATCTCATCCTCTGCCGTCCCCTTCTCCTCATGGCCCCAATCCCTCCCAACATCAAAGTCTTTTCCAATGAGTCAACTCTTTGCATGAGGTGGCCAAAGTACTGGAGTTTCAGCTTTAGCATCATTCCTTCCAAAGAAATCCCAGGGCTGATCCCCTTCAGAATGGACTGGTTGGATCTCCTTGCAGTCCAAGGGACTCTCAAGAGTCTTCTCCAACACCACAGTTCAAAAGCATCAATTCTTAACTATAGATGTATTTAAATCAAAGAAAAAGTGGGAAAACTTCATGCCTTAGAGCAGTTTTGCAGGCATAAATACAGGCTATTGATGTAGCAAGGTGAAATGGGAAAAAGATTAATTATTCAAATTAATTTTAAGTCAATAATTCAATAAGAATATATTGTACATATGGCAGAATCCTTGATACTCTGTTGGCAGTGCAAAGCTATAACTGATTCAGTACCTAACCTCACAACACTGGTTACCTAGGGAAATGAAGACATAAATTCAAGTCATTATAATACCAAACAGACTATAATGGATGCTAGAGCAGATGTTCAAAAACACTTCAGGAACATAGGGCAGGAGAAATTCATTTGACCAAGGACTCACAAAGAAATGAACATTTAAACTACATATTTCCTGGAAGGACAGATACTATTTTGACAGAAAAACATGAGGAGGATGGTAGAAGAAATGGCTCAAAAGTGGAAAGAAACACATTAGAAAATTTCAAGCAGCTGATCTAAGCAAGGCTAAAGCACAGGGTACAGGATGTAGTTGATGTTTAGTGTTTGGGCTTGCCAGCATCTCTTTTTCTTCTAGTAATGGCCCCCCCAACAACTTTTGGAGTCTATGTTCTATATTCTGTTCCTTTTGTTCAATCAGAAATGAAAGGAGTCCAATGATGGAGCAAAAGACCCAGGTCTGGGCAACTGAGTCACAGAATCCCCTTCACCACATTGTTTACTCAACGAGTACACATGTGACCTCAGCGAGTCCAATTAGACTGAAACCTTGAACTTTTACACACTTTACCAGGAAAACATATACTCTTTTCCAGTGTACATGAATTTGGGAAGTCAAAAGTCTGAAGATTCTGCAGGTTGCCATGTGGAGCCTGATAATAAAGCAACACAGGTGAGAGAAGAGTTAACAAGTGAAGATGAATCCAGCCAGGATAACACTGTTTGGGCTCTTAGCTTGGTGTCATTCAAGATTATTTTTTTTTAACATATGCTAGCAAAATCTCCTTTTACAAAGCCTGTTTGTGTTTTCTGTCACTTGTATCCAATGGTTACTGTCTAACAGTTGCAGGATCAGAGGATGAAGAAGAGAAGAAATGTCTAGAAAATTAGTGTATAAGTTACATTAGATACTTGCCAGGTTGGCCTCTTTTGGCTCTTCCCCTACCCTCCCTAACCTTCCCTAGTGGCTTGGAGGTTAACGCATCTACCTCCAATGCCGGAGACTTGGGTCCGATCCCTGGGTCGGGAAGATCCCCTAGAGAAAGAAATGGTAACCCACTCCAGTATTCTTGTCTGGAGAATCCCCTGGACGGAGAAGCCTGGTGGGCTACAGTCCACGGAGTCGCAAAGAGTCGGACACGACTGAGCGACTTCACTTTCACTTTCTACCCTCCTAAACACAAAGGCTGGTTTCTCAAAGATTCAAACACTGCCAATGGGCCAGTAAGCAAAGCATGAAACATCCATGCAGGAGCCTCAGCAGCTTATTGGTCTCTCACGACGGGTCTCCTAATTTTCCCATCTTTGTAATAACCACTTAACAAGCAGCCATTCACAGAGATCCCAAGTGCCTCACTGCTGCTGCTGCTCTGATGTCACTTCAATCATGTCCGACTCCGTGTGACCCCATAGACAGCAGCGCATCAGGCTCCCCCGTCCCTGGGATTCCCCAGGCAAGAACACTGGAGTGGGTTGCCATTTCCTTTTCCAGTGAATGAAAGTGAAAAGTGAAAGTGAAGTCGCTCAGTCATGTGCCTCACTACTTTCCTTCAAAAAGGAAAAATGGAGACTCTGACAAGGAGTTTCTTTTTTAAGCTTTTTTAAATTTTTTTGTACCATGGAAACTTATTTTCATTAGCATTATTTTTATTGGAGTATTTTATTGCTTTACAATGTTATGTTAGTTTCTGCTGTACAGCAATGTGAATCATCCACACATATACATACATCCCCTCTTCCTTGGATGTCCTTCCCATTAGTACTCAGCCATGAAAAAGAACAGAATTATGCCATTTGCAGAGACTTGGATGGACTCAGAGACTGTCATACAGGCTGAAGACAGACAGAAAAACAAGTATTATACATTTACACATATGTGAGGAATCTAGAAAAAGGTACAGATGAACTTATTTTCTAGACTTTTTTTGAAATAAAGGTTCAGAGAAAGAAGCAAAGATAGTATAGACAGGTCTCTTGTATCCTTCCCCAGCTACCCTCAATAGCTACCTCTTATATATCAACACTATCAAAACCAGAAAGCTGATACTGATACAATGTAGGGCTACCATTCTATGTCCTTTGATTACACATGTAGGTTGGTGAAATGACCACCTTCCCCATACCATAAAGATCTGCTTCGGATAAACCTTTTATAGTCACAATCACTGCCCTCCCTGCCGCCCCTTCTGTCCACCATCTCTAACTTCACACAATCACTAATATGTTTTCCATCTCTGTGGTTTCTATCCAAGACATTTAAAAATCTTCCTGACCTTCAAAATTCAGTCATGAATCCATGTTTCAGCAAAACTGTTAGAAACCCACAGGTCTCCAGGCGAATATACTGCCCCCAATTTCTGAATCATGAAGTAAGGTAGCAGAGCACATGCTTCCAGGGTGTAGTTACTATGCAACTTAAAAACAGAAACAACAAAGAGGATGCCAGTGGAGTCTGAATATCTTGTGCTGGCAGTGTTATTTTAACACGTGAGTTTTGGATCATCATTCAATATAGCTTAAGATATTGGTACGAAGTTTTAATACAGAGGCTTTTTTCTTTTTACAAAGATGCAGAATCATCATCTCTGTATCCATCATTAATTAGTATCCAGAAAGAAGTTACTTAATCCTCAGTGTTGGGACCAAGTAAGAAAACATTTAGTGGTGAAATCAGTGAACAGTAGACAAAAGGAGGTAGACATATAGTAAGAAGTGTAGAAAGAGCAGATATACTGGTTTAACTTACTTAAAGAGATTATATCCTTCATATAATGAAGCATCATTTGGGGAATACCAACCATGGATGTTTGTTTTTCCACAATTTTCTATGTGGTCAGTGATCTGGGTCACACTGTGTGCATTATCCATGCAGGATCCTCACAGGGGTTTTAGTGAGTTAGAACAGTTTTCTGGCCAATTCTCAAGGCAAATGGTCTAATCTTCAGGATACAGTTCTCCTGCGGAAACCATTGTCTTGGACATCTGCTGAGCATAGAGGACATCTTTCTAGGCCAGAAAAAGCACATGTTAAACAGAAAAGAAATCATTATGAATTGGATTAATAGATGTGTAGAGAAATAGGTTGAGAATCTGCCATTGGTAAGACTTGGCAACATTTGCAGGATATTCAAACTCTAATTTCTCATGAATGAGGAATGAACATCTGCTCAGAATAGCAATAGAAGAGAATATTCAGCTCTCTACCAAATACATTTGCAAAAACAGGAGCCATGGGACCATAACCAAGCTATTTTTTCGGTACCCATTTATGTGCTAGTTAATATGTCACTAACTCTACCCTGAGCAATATTCTACAACAAAAGTTCCAATTCTGGTTCTGCATTCTGATTCCCATTGGACTTTATTTAAAATGACTGCACCTGTCTCGCACTGAAGGTGTACTGAATCAGAAAATCCAGGAGTGATGTTCTAGAATATGTATTGTTGCAAAGCTCCCCCACTGATTCCAATGTGCAGCCAAGTTTGGCAACAATTGCTCTAAACATTATTCAGTAGAACATGTCTAGAACTAAATCTTCCATTGCACTCCTTGATTCTTAGTCAATGAGCCAGCCAATCCTCTTCAACTTGTATGTTTGTATTTCTTAATTATATTTCCTCCTCTCGGGGCTTACTGCTACTGCCTTAGTTTCAGGCACGTGAACTTAGTGCATTGCAATAGTTAGATAACTTGTCTCTCTAGCTTCAGTCTTGCACATCTCCATTCTATCCTCCACAACTAGAGAGTGCATCAACACATGGCATCTCTAGAAGAACCCATCCACCAATGCATGGGCTTCACAAGAGCCTTGCTTGGATGCAACACAGGTATACCCTGCTGTTCAAAAGTTTGCTTTATACACCTTTTGCTTTTACAAAAGATCTAAATATTACCTGTTTTCACCTACCAAAAGAAATCTGAAGAGGATTTTTTGCTTTCAGGAAAAAAAAAAAAGTAAAAATAGTCTTTAGCCAGTCATTATAATGGCAGTGCAGACCCCAAGCAGTGAGAGGGTCATGGCAAAGCTCCTTCCCCGGGAATTACACTCAGCATCATAGCATCCATAGCTTTGAACTGTGCCTCTGAGTGTCTTGTCTCCACTTATTTTTTGTGAATCCCTTAGCAAGATATGTTCTAAGGTAATTGCTTCTTGGTTTTATGCCACTTAGGATGAGGAAGTTTCATAGGATCACTCTACTTTTGGATAGTGGGGGAAACCTGTGTATAGCATCTATTCTACTCCTGATGAGAGACATTATTTTAGAAATCCTAAAGGGGAGAAGAGATGGGTGTAATGAGACAGATGGTAGACAAGAAGCAGTGTGCTGTTGAAGAACATTCAAGAGTAAAAAATTTGTTATCCTGGGTATCTAATTTTGTGTTTCCCTTAAGAAATACTTATTTCCTTGCAATGCATGAAGATGTGAGGATTATATTCAACTCTGACCATGCCCCTACTAAAAATGTTTCATCAGCTCCCCCCGCCATTGACCTTGTTATAAATTCTAGTTCTTTGTAGGATACTTTATGAACTGTGCACTATCTATCTCCCTTTCCTCATCTTCATCTGTTTTTATACTTAGTGTTTCAGAGATATGAATTATCTAAAGTTTTATCAGTATACCAGGATGTTCTAAACCTTGGCATGTGATGTTTCTTGTGTTTCAACTTTTCCTAGTCTTCCTTTGAATGTTCAATTCAGATGCTTTCTCCTTTGAGAGACTGCCCCTAAAACCATTCTAACCCTAAACATATTTAAGCATTTACTCTTCTGTTTATATATTTTGTGCATAAATACATCTACTCTGAGCTTAATTATTAACTTTTAATTATTTGTTTATGTGCCTATATCCCTACTATATGAATAGTTCCTTATGACAGGCTTTATTTTTCTCATAATCTTAAATATTTTTGGAAAAATTAAAATGCAATTGCTGTCAAATATTTCCTAGTTTATATAACCATTCCCTCATTTCTGGGATTTTAATATTATTCGCACATTTTCTTTTATAAATAATACCACAAATGACATCTTTATCTATAAATATTTGAGTGTTAGAGTGTATATTTCTTTAGGAAATATTTCTAGAATTTGGAATAGTATTTCAATCAATATGGACCATAAGACTTTTTGATTCAGATTTGTCAAATAGCACTACAGAAAAACTGTAAATTTTGAACTTCCATCATCAAGCAGTATGTCACATCTCCTCACATTCAATAGTATTTGTAGATCCTCTCTTTTCTACTGACAAACATTAATCTTGGTAAAATAATGTAGTGTCATACCTCTAAATGTAAAATATATAATAAATGTAAATGTAAGGTATATATATATATATATATATATATATATATATATATAGAGAGAGAGAGAGAGAGAGAGAGAGAGAGAGAGAGAGAGACATACACACCCATTTATAAATTTACTCCTAAGTCTGAATCTCTGACAGGCCCTACAGTTTCTCTAGAACTTCAAACATATGTATTCAAATGCCTATTTGACATCTCCAGATGGCTCATAAAAAGGTATATGAAATTTAAACGAGTAAAAATGAACTGTTTATTCCCCCATCAATCAACTTTTCTTTTCCCAGTCTTCTCCATTTCAGTAAATGACATCTCCCCACACCATACTGCAAAATTGAGGAGTTATGCTCAATTTTCCTCATTTCCTTAGATTTCCAAAGTCCATTCTTATCACATGCTATGGATATTACCTCCAAAACCTATCACAAATTTGTGAATGGATCTCCATCTTCCCTGCAGCCACTGTGGTCTCAATCATCATCTTTTCTCATCTGGACTGTTGCAAAGCTTTCTAACAGATCTCTTTGCTTCTAACCTTGATCCTTCCTGCAAACAATTCTCCAAAAAGCAGCTGGAATAATTTTTTGGTAAACTCAACACATGACATTACACCCCTGTTTAAAACTCTAAAAGGGAATCTCAAATGTACTTTAAATAAAATCTACCTCTTACCCTATTATTACCTTACCTTATCAACTTTTCAGCTAACTTTCCCCCTTACTGTAGTCCTCTTCAATATTTACATGATTGACTTGTTATTCAGACCCATAATTAAATACCTTCTCTTCAGGAATCTTCTGCAACCACCTATTGTTAAGAAGTCATCCAGTTATATTGATTATCCTACTTTAAAACTTGGCATAGCATTTATCCACATCTAATACTTACTTTCTTGTTTAGTTAGTCTAAGCTCTTCCCACTGCAAATAATTTCCTTGGAGGCATGGCTCCTACATGCTTTGTTTTATAATACATTCCCAAAATTTCAAAATATACCTGACACATAGTAGTTTTTCATTGTATTTTAGTTAAATAAATATTTTGGTAACTTTACCCAACTGGATAAAAGTATCTTTTTGCTTTAATTTGCATTACTTTGTTTTCTGACAGGATTGAATATTTTTTCATATATGTAACAGCTGTTTATGTTCTGTCAGTATTCTGTTTCTAAAGTAAAATACGTTTTGTAAGTCATTTAGTTTTTCTTAGAAGTTACCAGTGCTCAGAAATCCCTTGCATTCCTATACACGAATAATGAGAAAGTAGAAAAAGAAATTAAGGAAACAATTCCATTCACCATTGCAACAAAAAGAATAAAATACTTAGGAATATATCTACCTAAAGAAACTAAAGACCTATATATAGAAAACTATAAAACACTGATGAAAGAAATCAAAGAGGACACTAATAGATGGAGAAATATACCATGTTCATGGATTGGAAGAATCAATATAGTGAAAATGAGTATACTACCCAAAGCAATTTACAAATTCAATGCAATCCCTATCAAGCTACCAGCCACATTTTTCACAGAACTAGAACAAATAATTTCAAGATTTGTATGGAAATACAAAAAACCTCGAATAGCCAAAGCAATCTTGAGAAAGAAGAATGGAACTGGAGGAATCAACTTGCCTGACTTCAGGCTCTACTACAAAGCCACAGTCATCAAGACAGTATTGTACTGGCACAAAGACAGACATATAGATCAATGGAACAAAATAGAAAGCCCAGAGATAAATCCACACACATATGGACACCTTATCTTTGACAAAGGAGGCAAGAATATACAATGGAGTAAAGACAATCTCTTTAACAAGTGGTGCTGGGAAAACTGGTCAACCACTTGTAAAAGAATGAAACTACATCACTTTCTAACACCACACACAAAAATAAACTCAAAATGGATTAAAGATCTAAATGTAAGATCAGAAACTATAAAACTCCTAGAGGAGAACATAGGCAAAACACTCGCAGACATAAATCACAGCAGGATCCTCTATGATCCACCTCCCAGAATGCTGGAAATAAAAGCAAAAATAAACAAATGGGATCTAATTAAAATTAAAAGCTTCTGCACAACAAAGGAAAATATAAGCAAGGTGAAAAGACAGCCTTCTGAATGGGAGAAAATAATAGCTAATGAAGCAACTGACAAACAACTAATCTCAAAAATATACAAGCAACTTCTGCAGCTCAACTCCAGAAAAATAAACGACCCTATCAAAAAATGGGCCAAAGAACTAAATAGACATTTCTCCAAAGAAGACACACGGATGGCTAACAAACACATGAAAAGATGCTCAACATCACTCATTATTAGAGAAATGCAAATCAAAACCACAATGAGGTACCACTTCACACCAGTCAGAATGGCTGCGATCCAAAAATCTGCAAGCAATAAATGCTGGAGAGGGTGTGGAAAAGGGAACCCTCCTACACTGTTGGTGGGAATGCAAACTAGTACAGCCACTATGGAGAACAGTGTGGAGATTCCTTAAAAATTGCAAATAGAACTACCTTATGACCCAGCAATCCCACTTCTGGGCATACACACCGAGGAAACCAGAATTGAAAGAGACACATGTACCCCAATGTTCATCGCAGCACTGTTTATAATAGCCAGGACATGGAAACAACCTAGATGTCCATCAGCAGATGAATGGATAAGAAAGCTGTGGTACATATACACAATGGAGTATTACTCAGCTGTAAAAAGAATTCATTTGAATCAGTTCTGATGAGATGGATGAAACTGGAGCCGATTATACAGAGTGAAGTAAATGAAAGAAAAACACCAATACAGTATACTAACACATATATATGGAATTTAGGAAGATGGCAATGACGACCCTGTATGCAAGACAGGGAAAGAGACACAGATGTGTATAACGGACTTTTGGACTCAGAGGGAGAGGGAGAGGGTGGGATGATTTGGGAGAATGACATTCTAACATGTATACTATCATGTGAATTGAATCGCCAGTCTATGTCTGACGCAGGATGCAGCATGCTTGGGGCTGGTGCATGGGGATGACCCAGAAAGATGTTATGGGGAGGGGAGGTGGGAGGGGGATTCATGTTTGGGAATGCATGTAAGAATTAAAGATTTTAAAATGTAAAAAATAAAAAACTAAAAATAAAAAAATAAAATTAAAAAAAAAAAAAAGAAGTTACCAGTGCTCTTACTCATAAGGCTTCTTAAATATTAAAGATACTTAATACTTGTCAATTACATTACACATATTTTGCTAGTTTGCCATTTACCCTTAATTTTACTGATTTTTGGCACATGAAATATTTAATCCTATACATTTGTGTCTCTTTTGCTGTCTCACATATAGGGTTATCATTACCATCTTTCTAAATTCCATATATATGCGTTAGTATGCTGTATTAGTGTTTTTCTTTCTGGCTTACTTCACTCTGTATAATCGGGTCCAGTTTCATCCACCTCATTAGAACTGATTCAAATGTATTCTTTTTAATGGCTGAGTAATACTCCATTGTGTAAACCAATACGATATTGTAAAGTAATTAGCCTCCAATTAAATAAATAAATTTAAATTAATAAATAAATAAAAAGCAGTGAAGACAGAGGAAAAAAAAAGAATTATTTAATCCTGATGTAGTCAAATATACCAGTCTTTTCTATTGCCACTAACTGTATAAAGTTATAGTTCATATTATGTTGAATAATTAGAGTACTGATGAATAACTAATATGTTCTTTAAATGATTTTACTTTGTATAGTAATTAATCTGCCAAACTTATTATAAAATATTAAAAATGATCTGTATTTATGTTTTCAAATAGTGCATTTGATTAATAGCCACTAATTCTCCAGGATTTTTAATATATTTCTCATAAATTTAATCCATGCACACCTGTGTATATGTATAGTAATAGTAGGGGTGGCAGTAGTTACACTAGTGCTTATAGTACTAGTGATGTACGTGGACTCTGGAGTTAATAAACTGGATTGGATTACTAGGTCAAGCAGTATCTATGTGACTGTGGACATGTCCCCTATATTCTTTGTGTCATAGTTTCTTGTATATAATATGTGAATACTAATAGTACTGGATCATAATACATGTGGATTAAAAGAGATAATGTGTAGCAGAAGCTGCTAAAGTTGCTCAATAAAATCCATCTTCCCTTTCTTTAAGCTCACTTAGATTATCTTTTTTCCCAGCTACCCATCCAGTTAGGTATAGCCACAGAACTAAGTGATATATGAAACTGCAAGATCTGGCCTACATAAACCTCCTCCATACTCTTTCTGCCTCTGGCTGATTGTGTTGGTGGTAACCATGGGAACCTTGGAAGCCACTTATGACATACTTTAAAAAAGATAGAAACTCTGACAAGCTGGGCCCCTAAATGATTTACACAGACTATAGTAACCACTAATTTGGAATCTCTACTCAAGACTATTACATAAACAAGATACAAACTATTCTTTCAAGCTATCATATGCCTGGTTCAATTTGTTACCACAGCCTAATCAACTGTAATGTCACATATAAATTGATGAATAGAGTAACTTAATTAGCACATGATAAGAGCCTAATGGCTTCCTAGGTGGCACTAGTGGTAAAGGCCTGTCTGCCAGTGGGAGACTTTAGAGATGCAGGTTTGATCCCTGGGTCAGGAAGATCCCCTGGAGGAGGGCATGGCAACCCACTCCAGTATTCTTGCCTGGAAAATCTCATTGACAGACTAGTGGGCTATGGTCCATAGGGCAGCAGAGTCAAACATGACTGAAGCAACTTAGCACAGCACACAAAAGAGCCTACACCATATGCATACATAGCCAGATAAGAAATATACAAATACAGGTAGATATTAGGTACTAAATATTTGTTGCTTGTCTGTTCTGCTTCATGACCCTTCTAATTCTCATAACATCAAAATATTTTGAATACTGTAAATTATACTGTATTCCTTAATATTTTCTAGGCTGAGTGCAACTTTGTTACTTTTCTATAAATATGTTGTTTGTCCAAATGGATTTTTGAATCATTTTGTCAAATTGAAAGAATTACAAGGAATTTCTTTTATTGGATTGTTATTAAAGTAATGAATTACATTGGGGATACTTAATACAGTTACTTTATTCATTTTTAGTGTATTGTTTATATCCACTTAATATGATTCTTTAAAAAAATACACATATGCTTTTATTAACTTCATTCTAATGTTTTTATAATTTTCAAATGTTTTGTAATTATTTTAAGATTTTCGTATATTACATGCTCTAAAAGATTACTGCCCATTTAGAATTACCAATCATAAATATATAAAACCACATATGTAGCAAAAGCTGCTAGCTATCCATCAAAATCCCTAGCTGCTCATTCAGTCAGGCATGGCCGTGAGACTAAGATGTCTCCAAAGGACTAGAAGTGGATGTTTTATACACACACACACACACGTACACACATAAATATGTACACATACACACGTGATGTGCTTAGTTGCTCAGCTGTGTCCAACTCTTTGCGATCCATGGACTGTAGTCTGCCAGGCTCCTCTGTCCATCAAGATTCTCCAGGCAAGAATACTGGAGTGGGTTGCCATGCCCTCCTCCAGGGGATATTTCCCTACCTAGGGGTTGAACCCAGGTCTTCTGCATTTCAGACAGATTCTTTACCTTCTGAGCCATATGTATCTCCAAAAGAGATATAGAAATACAGTTATAGATATATCCTTGTCAAGGATATATATGTGTATGCATGTGTATGACATTACCACTTTACTGCACTTTCACTATTTCATTTTTTTTTTCCCCATGGGGTAAGAACATGATGCTTTTATTTTATTTTTTTGGGGCATTTGGACTTTATTTTGGTTGTGATGGGATCCATTGTGGATTGTCCTTTTTTAATATAAAATTATTTATTTTAATTGGAGGTTAATTACTTTACAATATTGTATTGGTTTTGCCCCACATCAACATGAATCCACCACAGGTATACACGTGTTCCCCATCCTGAACCCCCCTCCCTCCTCCCTCCCCTTACCATCCCTCTGGGTCATCCCAGTGCACCAGCCCCAAGCATCCAGTATCATGCATCAAACCTGGACTATTAATTTATATATTACTATAGTTCTTAATTGGTTATCTTTGCTTCACTAAATTGTGATATGATTTTTCAATAAATCATCTCTTCCTATAATGCTATGCTCTTTTTGCAATGGCTACAATTTCTAGAATACTAAGTATTAAAATTAATACATGATACTGTTATATAGGTCCAGATTTTATGTAATCACCTCTATGGTTTCAGCATTTTGTTGGCTTTATGAGTCATATATTTTTAACCTTACTGGGAACTGATGTATGTTTACTATTTAGGATCCTACTTTAAGTGTTGTCTAATTTTTTGTGCTTCTTTTTAAAAGAATTTGATGCCAAGCTTATAATTTTAAAACAAACAGAAATTGTATACATTTTCTATCATTTGAAGCATTTTATAGAGCTAAGCACAGGTGAATCACTCAGAAAAGTGTCTATTCTCAAGTTTTTTGGTTTCAGCTTTGTGATTACTTTCTTTGAACTGCCTTTACTAGATAATGATGTATTATTATTTTCTACCTTTTGAGAATTTCAGTCCTTTATATTTTCAGAGAAAATGATTGATTTCAGTTAGATTTTATAATTCATAAGTGTACAATTGAACACAATATTTTCTCCCATTCCCTCCCAGTAGTAGTCCTTTTCCTCCCCTCCCTCTCTTTCTCTCCCTATTTTCATGTCTGTGGCTATATGCCATCCAAACGACTTTCCAGATATTTTATGTCTTTTTTCTTCATCATTATACTTTTCAGAGTTTTTTTCTTAATTTATTGCCTTCCACCCCAAACTATCTTAATTATTCATTCACTAAATTTGTAATTATCTCTGTTTTTGGATGATTTACTTCCTCAACATGTTTCAGGAAATGATTTGAGGAACACTGGCTTCTTTTCCTCATCTCTACAGTTTGTAAGCAACTGAGAGACATTGTGAGAATGCAAATATGGATGGAATCACAATACTGGAACCCCAATGCAACTAGCAGTTTATCGGTGTATCCAAGTCTCTTATCCTTTTCCTGATGTGAGCTTCAGGGACAGTCATATGCATGCATAAAGGGTAGATAGTGACTGAAGGTTTGAACCAGCTCCTGTAATGGGCTTTCATTATCAAGTGGTAGACAGGAAGCAGAGAACACACTTTCCAGGGCATCCCTGTGTAGGGTGAAAGAGAACAAAGGGGAGATGTACCCATGATGTCTGACTTTTCCCCAGTGACTATCACTGAGTAACAACCACCTGGGCATTTGGACCTACGTGTTTTCACTAATCAGACATATACCTCTTCCTCTGGTGGGGAGGCCTGTTGTACAGGATTTAAGAGAGGAACCTGAAAGGACAACTCCAATACTTTGTCCTCCTGGGAAGTGGTATGGGCTCGGGAATCTGTGTGTGTAGAATTGATGGCTGACAGCTTAGAGCTGAGTGCCTCCTGGAAATTCAATTAAATAGAAAAGAGCTTCCATTCCCAAAGTCAGACTCATTCCCCAAAGGTAGCCCACATATAGAGCTGTATGGATGTAAGGGTACAAAGATGTTCAGCTACCTTTCCTCTATGTAGGGTACCTACGGAGGGCTGTCCCAGCTCCAGACCTCCCTGCGGCAGAGATCTCTGCTGTGACCACTGAAGTTCAACCTTGCCCAATTCACTTTCTTCACAGGGGTTACTACTGAGAGCTTTTACCAAGAAACCTTCTCTATTCAAATCTCTGTCACAGAGTGTTTCCTGGGGAACTCAACCCAAGACAAATGCACACTGGATATACACGGGAGCTTTTTAATAACACTAGACCTCAACCCCAGAGAGTCTGATTTAATTGGTCTAGGGGAAAGCTTAAGTATCTCAGGGAGTACACTCCCCAGATAATTCTAATGTGCACAGTCTTAACCCATTGAGCTTAGTAATGAAGCATATGGTGTGGCCATACCCTTTGGGAAAGTAAACTAGTAATATTTCAGAGCAGTACTGTTCCAATTATGATGAGGTACTCACCTCTACATTACTAGTATCAACCACTTCTACTGTATATATCCTCTTGAGACCAGCTATAAAAACAGTTCAAATTTTTGCCCTCAGAATACTATAAGTTAGGTCAAAATGAAACATTAATAAAATTACTTCTATTCTGCAGTATACCCTAAGCAAAATAGTTTCTCTTTATTCTATTTTCCATTCAGATTAGGCCCATCTGCATTGTTTAACATAGCTCACCACCAGAGATTATACAATTAGCCCAAATAATTACAACATGAACAATGTCCCAAATTTGAACACTCTGAATCCCCTTCAATTCTTTCTTTCTCAAGGAGAAATTAAAGAACAAAAATGAAATCCCATCAAATTAAAGGTCCAAAGAAATTAGTTAGAAATGTTTGCCCTGCCAAATTTTATATTCCTCTAGGTCTCAGAGGATTCTGGTGTAAGGGAATGTGTACATGTGTATACTGTGTATATGGCTTTCTTTCTTCATCTGTAGTTAATCCACTGGAAATGTGTAAGTCCTTTAGTGCCATCTCAGAAGGTAAAATAATCCAGCTTTCTATTTCTCAATGTGTCTCTCTTTTCCAACATAGTGCAGCACCAGGCTAACATTGAGAAGATTTGGGAATCAGGAATATTGATCCAGCTGCCTGTAAATTCTCTTCAGCAACATTATATTCCTATAATCTGGCATTTTTGTGTTAAAGTGTCTGTTTTTATTAGAAGCCAGACAATAGTAGACACAGTTTGATGTAAAACAAGTAGACAGAAAAAGCATGAGAGAAAAAATGGGTAATGGAATTATTGTTTTAATTGTTATGCTTTTCTATTTGATAACTGATGATATTGAATATTTTTCATGCATTAATTATCTGAAATATTTACAGATATATAAATATTTATATGACAGCCTGCCCAAGACTTGAAGGACTTAATTTACACATGGAGTATACTTAGGTTCCTTGTAAGTGTGGGGCAATGAGAAAATCATAATAACCTTGGAAGTGGCTGGTTGTTGATTAAAAAAATAGTTCTAGTTTTCAGTATAAAATTAGCCTGATTTAAGAACTTTCTGCTCAATAAATGGATAGTGGGATTCTAATTATAATTGCATTAAACTTATATATGGATCCCAGAAATATTTTTGGATTCCAATTATAATGGCATTAAATTTATGCATTTATTTAAGAAATTAATATTTACTGGTTTTAAATGTTCTACATGGAAACATTGACATAAGGGGTATCTATTCATAAAGTTGATTACAGTTTAAAATATGAACTAGATCTATATATAGCTATCTAGTTGTCTAGTTATACTTCAACCTAAATAAATCCAAAAAATTCAAAAAAAAACAGAAATATGTAACATACAACAATTTTGTCTATTTAAAAACATGAAACAATGTATACTTATAAACACACACACATACATATATACAGTAAAATATTTTTAAAAGTAAGTAGAAAAGATACATATCACCTGAGGGAGTCCTCAACTCCACAGAGGGAAAGAAGAGAAGTAGGATGGTTGAGAGGAGATTTAGTTATATGAAATTTGTATTTTAGTTTAAAAAATATTTGAAGCATATAGCAAAAATACTGATATTTGTTCAACATAGATGGTGGGTACATAGGTTATGAAATTTTCTCTAAGTTTGAAATATAATTTACTCATTATTTGTTAAGTATTTCTTCTTAATTTTTGAAGTTCAGAAATCTCACTGGTGTATGGCTAAATGTTTGCTGGTTTTCTTTCACTCTGCTGGTCCTTACTGTGCCCTACTCAACCAAAAACACAAGATTCTATTGTAACCTAGGGGCCCTTCTCTTCCATGGTTTCTCCTCCATTCATTTTTTCCTCTCTTGTAATTTCTATGATCATAGACTATCCAGTTCTGTCATTTATTTATCTTCTCACTTGTTATTCCCATTTTAACATTTAAAAAAATTGCTCTGGATTGTAGAAGACCTCTTCCAGTTTATTAGGTTAGTGTAAACGTAATTGTAGTTTGTGATCTGAATTTTAAATCATTCTAACTAGGCTCAAACACACCTTCATGAATCAAAATATGAATCATTACAATCAAGACATTTTTGCCAATGAGAAGTAAGTTTGTTTATTCCTATGGCATAAAAATACATGCTTCAGGATTCGATAAACTCTTGGAAAGTATTTTCTGTGTCCTACTGGTTGTGGAAGCATTGTCCATGCAAAAAGTTGTCAAGATGCTAGAAAAAGTGGTAGTCGGTTGGTGAGAGGTCAGGAGAACAAGGCTGATGAGGCAAGATGAATAAGGCAAACTTTGTAGCCCAATTCATTTAACTTTTGAAGTGCTGGTTGTACCATGTGCAGTTGAGCGTTGTCATGGAGAAAAACTGGGCCCTTTCTGTTGACCAACGCTGGTTGCAGGTGTTACAGTTTGGGGTACATCTCATCAATTTGCTGTTACTCTCAGATGTTTTGCTGAGATTCAGAAGCTGTAGTGAATCAGACCAGCAACAGAACACCAAATAGTGACCGTGATTTTTTTTTTTTTTTTTTTGGTACAAGTTTGGCTTTGGGAAGTGCTTTGGAGCTTCTTCTGGGTCCAACCACTTAGCTGGTCATCTCCAGTTGTCATATAAAATCCACTTTTCATCTCAAATCACAACCTTATTGAGAAATGGTCCATTGTTGTGGAGAATGAGAGAAGACTGCATTTCTTAAACAAAGATATTTTTGACTTCTGGTCAGTTCATGAGGCAATCAGTTATCTAGCTTTTTCACATTTCCAATTTGCTTCAAATGCTGAATGATCATAGAATGGTTGACACTGAGTTCTTTAGCAACTTATCATGTGTTCAGTTCAGTTCAGTCACTCAATTGTGTCCAACCCTATGGACTGCAGCATGTCAAGCTTCCCTGTCCATCACCAACTCCTGGAGCTTGCGCAAACTCATGTCCATCGAGTCAGTGATGCCATCCAACCATCTCATCCTCTGTCGTCCCCTTCTACTCCCTGCCTTCAATCTTTCCCAGCATTGGGGTCTTTTCCAATGATTCAGTTCTTCACATCAGGTGGCCAAAATACTGGGGCTTCAGCACCAGTCCTTCCAATGAATATTCTTGTGTATTAGGTCGCTGCAAAATTGCAGTTTTGAATTTGTAACAGCTTTTTGCAGAGAAAACACTTCTACAACCAGCAGGAGGCAGAAAATGCTTTCCAAGAGGTTGTTGAATCCTGAAGCATGAATTTTTATGCTACAGAAATAAAACTTATTTCTTGTTGGCAAAAATGTGTTGGTTTTAATGACTCCTATTTTGATTCATAAAGATGTATTGAGCCTAGTTAGAATGATTTAAAATTCACCATCTAAAACTGCAATTACTTTTGTACTAACTTATTAATAGTAATAGACTTACAAGATAGGTCACAGAGATTAAACAAGTTACTACAAGTAAGAGGTACTTGGAACATTTCTTGGTACACAGAAAGCACTTGATAAGTGTTAGTTATTATTACCATGCTACCCAACTGCTTACTGGATTAATAGTCTTACCTGTATATGAACAGTGATGCCAGTCCTCTCACTCACTGTGCACCATGGATATTTCTGGAAGTTCTCAAATAAAGATGTCTCACATGTAATCACAGCCAAGTCTAACTGTCTGGCATCTGTAGTCACTACAGAGAATCGTCCTTGATCTTGTTTTCTTGTTATGTTTCCTTCATACTCACTGATAGTAAAAACCTCCTGGAGAAAACTCACTGATTCCACTACTTTCCATGGGCATATGAGTACCCATATCAAGAGTTGTTATCTCAAGAGACTTCCATAGAAAGAAATCCACCAGGTGCCCAAGTGTTTCTGGGTTCTATTTTGGGTACTCTGGGGAGGGAGATCAACTCAGAGATATATTTTTTAAACCTGGTCCCTAGAGGAGCTCTTCTTAGGCTCAGCTTCTCACAAATTACTTCTTGAGTTAGTGTCATTATTAGCCTATGTCTTTACCTCTCTCCATTAAGGATGATCTAAGAATCTGCATGTTAAATGCCCACTTTTTAATCATGTAGACACAGTTCAATAAAGGTTGATCTACCTGCTGCGCTTCTTCTCCGTATCTTTGTAGATATGATCCATCAAAGGGTAGGTTCTATTTCACTCTTGATTATAGTGGAGGGGTGGAACAAGAATGGGAAATGTGTTGTTTGAGAGGATACCTATCGTAGAGAGTCTGGAGGAACCCTGAAGTTTCTAGGTGGGGATCAGAATATGGCCAGAGTGTGCCTGTTCAACACAGAAATGGTGGGTGAGAATTGACCTTGACCACCATTAGCCTCCAGCCCTAGAAGAAGCCATGTTGATGCAAGCTGGTCTTGAGGGGACTTGCCAGATGAATTGAACTAATCCATTATATTACCATATGGAGAGGTATTCTGCTTGTACTCACAGTGCCTCAACAGCTACTGACTCACCACAGACTATGAGACTCCAACAGTCTGACATGTAGAGACACTAGGAAACTCATTCCAGTGATTAATGAGTAGGCAGGGCTGTTTATGCCCACAACTGGGTAGGCAATGTAATTGCTTCACCTTTAAGGGGAATCAATAGCTTGGAGGAGGGGGGATCAAACTGAACATTCAGTACAGAATTGAAACAGATGCAATGGATAACAAATGAAACACACTAAGGTAAATTCTAGATTAGAATTGAAAAGTTACCACAAAAGTATAAATACAAAAATTCCTTTGATAAATGCTTGTTGAAATACACAATTTGTTAGCATCAGGATAAAAGAATGATCTAGAAGATAATATCATACCCTATTTTACAGGTGAGGAAACAGCTGTAAAACATAAAATGACTAGGCTAATATCAAAAATCTTCAAGACCTTTGAACTCTTTAATCTCTGTATTCTATATTATATATGTTAGAACTATCCACTTTACATTGGGAAAATATTGATGATCATAACTATATCTGGTTGTAAACTAATAGGCACAAAGAAGAGTTTAAGGGCACAGAAACTTCTAAGAGAGATAAGCCATCTAAGTAAGGCATAAGTTGTCAACATGTTGACCAAAGGGTGCTACAGCCAGAAGCCTATCACAGAAGGCCACAGGATCAGATTTCAGTGACATCTGTTACATATACTACAAACATTATTGAAGACGCACCTGTGAAGATTTACTGAAGGCTCTTTTGGCTCAAGATGGTGAACTGACCCAGGAATTAAACTCACGTTTCATCAGGCAAGTATTTTAATGTGCACCTCAGATTCAATTGAAAATAAACTTATGAATTATCACAAGAAGTATAGAATGACTGGACTGAAGTAGAGGTAAATTGTACAAAATATGTGAAACAATATATTTTCAATTTTTTTCACTGTGGGGGTAAAAGGACAACTTCATAGGAAATGGATCTAGCCCCTTGCAAACTTTATAAGAGGTTCCTAATGAAAATTTAGAAATGATACTTTGAATGAGCTAAACTACACAAGTTCCGGGATTCAGGATCTTGAACTGGTCTGAATTCTCTGAACTGTTAGAGTCAGAGATAACCAACTGCTCTTTGTACTTATATGAGGCTTTATATATATATATATATATATATATATATATATATATATATATATATAAGTAAATTTCAGATCTCAAAATACCACCAACCGTATTAACTCTAAGGATTGTCAAACAGAATAAATGGGAATCAGTCCATTAACATTTTTAGAGTTTACAGTAAAAATGGGTGACCAAAAACAGACCAGATGTTTTTCTTCATTATTAGAAATACAAGTAGAATGTTTCAGAAGTTACTTTTCACCAAAAACACAAGCAAGGAAAATGGATATCTAATCTCACCTGGCCTTTGTTACAAGCAAGTAAGTATTTAACATGTGATATAGCAAAGGGTTGTATATAAAATATTGTTAATATTTGTTTGGCTGTTAGTTTGTGATCAATTGTATGGTCTTCCCATGATAGTTATACTATCACTAGAGCTATAGAAATAAGTTCTTACCATTTCTGTCATTTATCATGCCCATCTTTACATGAAATGTTCCCTTGATATCTCATATTTTCTTGAAGAGATTGCTAGTCTTTCTCATTCTAAGGACATGAATCTGAGCAAACTACAGGAATAGTAAAGAACAGTGAAGCCTGGTATGCTGCAGTCCCTGGGGTCACAAAGAGTCAGACATAACTTAGTACCTGAACAACAATAACACAGAAACAAGAATGTAGTGTAGGCTTCTTGTAGTTGATTTCGCTAGTCATTAAAGACTTTGAACTATAATTCATCCATGTATTCACCATGTATTCATTCACTTAAGCATTTATTGATCTCCTACTATGAGATAAAGATTATTGTTGTTGTTTACTTGCTAACTTGTGTCCGATTCTTTGCAGCCCCATGGACTTTAAACACTACAGGCTCCTCTGTCTATGGGATTTTTCAGGCAAGAATACTGGAGTGGGTTGACATTTCCTTCCCCAGGGCATCTTCCCAACCCAGGGATAGGATCTGTTTCTGCTGCTTGGCAGGCAGATTCTTTTCCACTGAGCCACCTCAGTTGATGGAGATAAAGCACTTAAAAAAATTATTTCTAGCTAATGCTGCAAGAAATATATTTGAGGAAAACAATTTCTCTTTTCCATATTAGGGCATGGTAGTTCCATGGCAGCTTCCTGAGAGTATCATTATGAATAAGTACAAAGCAAATTCCAGAAGTATTGATCAGGAGTTAGTAAACTTTCTCTGAAAATGTCCTGATAATAAATATTTTTATCTTTGTAGATTATATATTTGACTTTGCCCTTCTATTAGCAAAGCTGCCAAATACTCCAACACAGTTTTAAAAAAAATTAGGTGTTTGCCTGAATTTGGCCCATGGGTCTAGGTTTTTGAGCCCTTATCCTGACCATTTTCAAGTTAAAATAATTTATATATATATATATTAGAAATGGATTTTCATATAAAATGAGTTTGTATTATAGTTAAATTGAATGTACAATCCTAAAAGATGATTCTGTGAAAGTGCTGCACTCAACATTTCAGCAAATTTGGAAAACTCAGCAGTGGCCACAGGACTGAAAAAGGTCAGTTTTCATTCCAATCCAAAAGAAAGGCAAGGCCAAAGAATGCTCAAACTAACACACAATTGCACTCATTTCACACACTAGCAAAGTAATGCCCAAAATTCTCGAAGCCAGGCTTCAGCAATATGTGAACCATGAACTTCCATATGTTCAAGCTGGCTTTAAAAATGGCAGAGGAACCAGAGATCAAATTGCCAACACCTGCTGGATCATCAAAAAAACAAGAGAGTTCCAGAAAAACATCTATTTCTGCTTTACTGACTATGCCAAAGCCTTTGATTGTGTGAATCACAATAAACTGTGGAAAATTCTGAGAGAGATGGGAATACCAGACCGCCTCACCTGCCTCTTGAGAAACCTGTATGCAGGTCACGAAGCAACAGTTAGAACTGGACATGGAACAACAGACTGGTTACAAATAGGAAAAGGAGTACCTCAAGGCTGTATATTGTCATCCTGCTTATTTAACTTATATGCAGAGTACATCATGAGAAATGCTGGGCTGAAAAAAGCACAAGCTGGAATCAAGATAGCCGGGAGAAATATCAATAATCTCAGATACGCAGATGACACCACCCTTATGGCAGAAAGTGAAGAGGAACTAAAAAGCCTCTTGATGAAAGTGAAAGAAGAGAGTGAAAACATTGGCTTAAAGCTCAACACTCAGAAAACTAAGATCATGGCATCCGGTCCCATCACTTCCTGGCAGATAGATGGGGAAACAGTGGAAACAGTGTCAGACTTGATTTTTGCAGGCTCCAAAATCACTGCAGATGGTGATTGCAGCCGTGAAATTAAAAGATGCTTACTCCTTGGAAGTAAATTTATGACCAACCTAGATGGCATATTAAAAAGCAGAGACATTACTGTGCCAACAAAGGTCCGTCTAGTCAAGGCTATGGTTTTCCCCCAGTACTCATGTATGGATGTGAGAGTTGGACTATAAAGAAAGCTGAGCACTGAAGAATTGATGCTTTTGAACTGTGGTGTTGGAGAAGACTCTTGAGAGTCTCCTGGGCTGCAAGGAGATCCAATCAGTTCACCCTAAAGGAGATTAGTCCTGGGTGTTCATTGTAAGGACTGATGTTGAAGTTGAAACTCCAATACTTCAGGGACCTGATACAAAGAGCTGACTCATTTGAAAAGCCCCTGATGCTGGGAAAGATTGAGGGCAGGAGGAGAAGGGGATGACAGAGGATGAGATGGTTGGATGACGTCACCGACTCAATGGACATGAGCTTTGGTAAACTCTGGGAATTGGTGATGGACAGGGAGGTCTGGCATGCTGTGGTTCATTGGGTTGCAAAGAGACACAACTGAGCAACTGAACTGAACTAAACTGAGGTGGCCTATGTAAATTAAGATACAAGATTATGTAGTGTTACAATCTACATGTTTATGCATTATAAATGGATTAAAGTAATGACAAAAATTGTAGCAGAAAGCTGTTGAATTGTACTGCCAAAACTTATAGAAAATCTGTCTTTAGATCAAGCTCATATTTGAAGTGATTTTTCTCACCAAGGAGATATAAAAATCACCTCTAATAGTAAAAAAAAAAAAAAAAAAAAAAAAAAAAAAAAAAACAAAGAATTTTGTTCACATAGAGCAACTGAGCCATCACAATGTTCAAGTATGGTTATATAATATTCTGATTTGAAAGGTGCAAATCAGAGTTTGCAGAGTGTGGTTCCCAGAAGGAATTAAGCCTTTTACCCGTAAAAAGTCAGACTATAAGAACTCTACTCTGAGCTAGTACATCAGCAAAAACTCAGTTTTAGCAATAATATTCTTGAAACTTCATTACTAAGTATGAGTGGGACAAGAGCATTAGGACACAAAAAATAGAGCTCATATGAAACCATATCCCTTCCTTAGACCATACTGATTAAGGGTTATTAGAAATTCCTTTCTGAAGAAGAAAACAGGGAATGAGAATGAGAATCCCCTCTACCTTCCTGTATTTATCATTCCAGAGCATGACATAGTCGTTCTCAAATGATGCTTTTGTAATTTTCATTGTCTTGAGTCAAAAATCCACCTTGAGTGCAATTAAATATTGATATCTATATTTTTCAGGTCTACCTGATTATTAAAGTTAAGCCCCTGTTGCCCACAAAAGCCAATTCTAATGGGCTTATGCTGATTCAGGATAGTACAGCTTGGTTATCAAGAAGGATAATAAGTGCACTGGATTGATACATAGCAAATACACAAACAGCTTTGAGTTCATAATAATACTAAGCATATTCATTGGACAACACTGGAGGTTACAGACACCCACAAACTCATTACTATAAAAAATGATAAAGGGAAAGCAGCAAACATTTACTTTACTTTTTTATACCCTCAGTTCAGTTCAGTCACTCAGTCATGTCCAACTCTTTGTGACCCCATGAACTGCAGCACGCCAGGCCTCCCTGTCTATCACCAACTCCCGGAGTTCACTCAAATTCACGTGCATCGAGTCAGTGATGCCATTCAGCCATCTCTTCCTCTATCATCCCCTTCTCCTCCTGCCTCCAATCCCTCCCAGCAAAGATGATATTAGGAAAAACATTTTGGCAACCCTGAATACAGTAATAGGACAAATCCATTATCATCCTGGTTGTTAAAATAATCAGAAGAAATATCAATGGGAACTCAAACAAGTTGGAGGAATCAGGTTGATACACGTGAAGGCACTGACCAATCTTGACATCACTAAAAATGAAGCCACATATTATATGTCTTATGATTTCTTGCAAGATAATACATAAAACCACATATGAAGTACTCATATAAAATTCAATTTAACTTGAATATAGTCGTGGCCCCAGATCTAACTCATAGCTTACAGGAAATACAAGCTGAGCATAATACAAAATATCAGCTAAAGCTAGAATGTGAGCCATTCTATAGGACAAAGAACCTATCTTTTCTAACAAATCAACTGTATGATAAATAGGGCCTTGGGGATTATTACAGAATAGTGGTTAATTGCTAAGTCATGTCCGACTCTTGTGAACCATGTTGAAATTGTTGATACATAGGAGTTCACTACAGTAATATCATTTGTTCTAATTTTGTGTCTATGACAATTTTAGGGATAAAGAGTTTAAAAATGGTGTTACCCAGACTGGCAAAACCAAGTAAACCACTCTGAGGAAAGTTAAGTGGGATTGGTTTTGAATTGGATGAGTGTGTATGCTATGTTCACATACAATCAAGTATGCTATTTTTAATTTGAAATTACCCAGTATTTTGGCTCAACTTACTAGTCATTAATTACTAAATATTCAAGAAGCTAGCCTTACATTCAGTAACGTAATTTCCTGTTTTCCCATTATAAAGAAAAGGATCTGTGTTTCATTCTGTGTTTGGACATTAACGTTAATCAAATTATCAATATCTGTTCAAATTTCAAATAATCAACATCATACAAAGACAAAGAGCTGTTGATTATCAAGAAGTCAGAGACAGGTCAATGCACTGAAGAGTGTGTTTGTGCAGACATAGAGTCAATCAAGCTTTCATTACCAAAATCTAAATATGTAAGTAATGTCAATGGCATTTTTAAACAGAGGCATGACAGATACAGGGCAGTGGTAATATGGAGTCCAGTCTCAAGGCAATTCAAAAGATGAGAAAATATACCAAATGTCAAGTTTAGTATTCTCTTCATTGAATAGTATGTCTTTATACTGAGACAATAGATACATTTCTTCTTGAGTATCCTTTCATTTCAAATTTTCTTCAAAGATATATCATCTATGAAATCCAAGTTAATTATAAGAAAATAAATGTAAAAACAGGAAGATGTATGATACTTAGGTGATCTCATGAATGTGAGTTTAGTCAATGTATATAAAACTCAGAGAAAAGGTGATCAAGAAAAAAAGTCCACCAGGTTTGCAAAGATTCCATTCTTTAAACATCTTGAGCAATAAGATTGTGTAGCTACAGACATTTTTTCTAAATGGGAATAAATCTTTGCTTGTTGAAATTGTATTATGGACCAAGATATATGCAAAGAACTTGAAGTGAGGGACTTTTGCCTGTTTTTCTTCATCGCATCATCTCTGTTACTTAGAGGAGTACCTGGTGCATAGCTGACATTTAAATATTTGAAGAGTGAAGGAATAATTGAATGTATTTTCTCAGTCTTCCAAATAATCCTTTGAAACAGATGATGATAGAAGGGTGGTTGAGAGGTCAGCTAACTTGCACAAGATCACATGGGCAATATAGACTGGAACCAAAAGTCTCTGACTCCAAAAATGCTTGTACTGTCCACAGAAATTCACTGAAATTGTGTGTCTTGTCTTGTAATATTATTTTAAGTGGTACTACCAACCCCAAAGAAAGGCAATGCCAAAGAATGGTCAAACTACCTCACAACTGCACTCATCTCACATGCTAGTAAAGTAATGCTCAAAATTCTGCAAGCCAGGCTTCAGCACTACGTGAAACATGAACTTGCAGATGTTCAAGTTGGTTTTAGAAAAGGCAGAGGAACCAGAGATCAAATTGCCAACATCTACTGGATCATGGAAAAGCAAGAGAGTTCCAGAAAAATATCTATTTCTGCTTTATTGACTATGCCAAGCCTTTGACTGTGTGGATCACAATAAACTGTGGAAAATTCTGAAAGAGATGGGAATACCAGACCACCTGACCTGCCTCTTGAGAAATCTGTATGCAGGTCAGGAAGCAACAGTTAGAACTGGACATGGAACAACAGACTGGTTCCAAATAGGAAAAGGAGTACCTCAAGGCTGTATATTGTCACCCTGCTTATTTAACTTATATGCAGAGTACATCATGAGAAACGCTGGGCTGGAAGAAGCACGAGCTAGAATCAAGATTTCTGGGAGAAATATCAATAACCGCAGATATGCAGATGACACCACCCTTATGGCAGAAAGTGAAGAGGAACTAAAAAGCCTCTTGATGAAAGTGAAAGAGGAGAGTGAAAACATTGGCTTGAAGCTCAACATTCAGAA
The DNA here is from genome assembly GCF_016772045.2 of Ovis aries. Taxonomy (NCBI): domain Eukaryota; kingdom Metazoa; phylum Chordata; class Mammalia; order Artiodactyla; family Bovidae; genus Ovis; species Ovis aries. Next base: position 92,391,468 of record NC_056080.1, on the reverse strand, counting down.
AATGAAGATCATGGCATCCAGTCCCATCACTTCCTGGCAGATAGATGGGGAAACAGTGGAAACAGTGTCAGACTTTATTTTGTGGGGCTCCAAAATCACTGCAGATGGTGAATGCAGCCATGAAATTAAAAGACACTTACTCCTTGGAAGAAAAGTTATGACCAACCTAGAGAGCATACTGAAAAACAGAGATATTACTTTGCCAACAAAGGTACATCTAGACAAGGCTATGGTTTTTCCTGTGGTCATGTATGGATGTGAGAGTTGGACTGTGAAGAAAGCTGAGCACCAAAGAATTGATGCTTTTGAACTGTGGTGTTGGGGAAGACTCTTCAGAGTCCCTTGGACTGCAAGGAGGTCCAACCAATCCATCCTAAAGAAGATCAGTCCTGGATGTTAGCTGGGGGGACTGATACTGAAGCTGAAACTCCAGTACTTTGGCCACCTCATGCAAATTGTTGACTCATTGGAAAAGACCCTGATCCTGGGAAGGATTGGGTGCAGGAAGAGAAGGGGACCACAGAGGATGAGATGGTTGGATGGCATCACCAATTCGATGGGTATGAGTTTGAGTGAACTCCAGGAGTTGGTGATGGACAGGAAGGCCTGGCGTGCTGCGGTTCATGGGGTCGCAAAGAGTCGGACACGACTGAGCGACTGAACTGAACTGAGTAAGATTAAAGTGCACTAGTAGGTATCATTTGGAATCTTCAACCTACAATGTACCCAAGAAACACTAAAAGTCAATCTTACTATTCCAAGTTGTAGCAGATTATGTGGAAATAGAGAAGGTTCAAGTCATGACAGTGAAAAAGAGTTAGTCACTCGGTTGTGTCCAACTTGTTGCCACCCTATAGACTGTAGCCTGCCATGTTCCTCTTTCCATGGAATATTCCAGGCAAGAATACTGTGTGTGTTGTCATTCCTTTGTCCAGGGTATCTTCCTGATCCAGGGATTGAAACTGGGCCCTGCATTACACACAGATTTTTTTTTTTAACCATCTGAGACAACAGGGAAACCAAAGAGAACAGTCAACAAAAAAATCTAGAAAATAAGTCTATATAATATGACTGTTGTTGTGCTAAAATTGGGTGATATGAATTTTAAGGCTTGTAAAACTGCAGAGAAGGGAAAGAGGATCCCATGATGTGGAAGGGACGGACCTTGAAAGTCATAGTGAAGAATAAAAAAGAAATTTAAGGAGAGGGGAAGAAAATGAGTGAATAGAGGCAGGCAGGATAAGAGGAGACCACTTAATTCCACTCTACAATCTTAGTGAATTCTTGTCCTTCTCTAGATCCCAATTTCCTTGCATTGAAAGAGGTGGCTATATTAGTACAATAGACACATATTTATTGGCTGACCCATTTTGCAAATCTATTTTCTTAAAATTTCCCCTTCTCCCTGCCCCTCACTCCATTTTCTAGCATACAAGATTACAGAGGTAGTAGCCATGTTAACACAAGTTTACCCCATCTTCTTTTACCACAATTTTTATCCCAGAATTGGGGGGTGCCTGAACCAAAAATGAGAATCTTTCTCTCATCAAGTTGAACTAGAATTCTGAAATTCCAGTCTCAGTATGACAGGTCTTCAGAAGAAAGGGGATGTAAACCCCAAGAGATGTGTAAAATGAAAGTTAGTCTGTATCAAGATTGATGAATCAGGCAGACAAGCAATGCAGCAAAAAGACGAGACAATGAAAAAGACAGTGGCTGGTTCTATAAGATGTTCCACTATCCTTACAATAAATCTTTCTCACGTTTCTTAAGTTATCTAAAGCAGAACTTAGTAATCTACTGCAAAATTTCAGTCCCATACAACTAGAAACTTTTGAAGTCACTTTTTGGCTTTCCTATTCTCAAACTGCACAGGTTATGACAGTATTGCTCAGTCATGTCAGTCCTTGTGACCCCATGGACTATACAGTCCATGGAATTCTCCAGGTGAGAATACTGGAGTGGGCAGCCTTTCCTTTCTCTAGGGGATCGTCCCAACCCAGGGATCGAACTCAGGTCTCCCACATTGCAGCCAGATTATTTACCAGCTGAGCCAAAAGGGAAGCCCAAGAATATTGGAGTGGGTAGCCTATCCCTTCTCCAGCAGATCTTCCTGACCCAGGAATCAAACTGGGGTCTCCTGCATTGCAGGTGGATTCTTTACCAACTGAGCTATCAGGGAAGCCCATACTGTGCTGCAGTACACACATAAAACTGACTCAAGTGTGGTTAGAATGCAAGCCCCATGTTAACAGAGATCTTTGGTGCTCTTGCTGATGTACCCTAAGTGCCCAGAACAGTCCATGGCACACACAGTGGATGCTCAATATACCCTGAATTAAAACAAAACCATATAGGAGATTAGTGAGCCATCTGTTTCCACTTTTCAGTGGAGCCATATTATAGATAATTATAAAGGGAGCCCTAAGAATAAATATTATCTAGAAAGACTTAGGGAGTGTATACTGAAACACCAATATAACAAGTCAGGTTTCAGAAAAATATTTCAAACAATTCCCACTGGTCTTAAAACAAATTTTTAAAAAATCCTTCTAGTTGACTATAAAAGCATATGTGGACTGGCCCGTAAAAGTATCATCCACAAAATGCTCAGCAAGCTTCTTTTCAAGTCAATGCTTAAGCCACACAGCTTTCCTTCATTTTTTTTAAAATGCCATGTGCACTTATACCACAGAGAATTGTATAAATTATTCCACCTACCTGGAAAAGTATTCCCTCCTCAGCCTCCACAATTTTCCTGAATTCCAAAGTTACTCACCCTTTGTATTTTACCTCAATTATCACTCCCTCAGAGATGTTTCCCCTGTCATCATTAAGGTTGAAATTGAATATCTGTTTATGTGATTTGAAAAAACTAGCCACCATTTTTCTTATCGGTGTGTATCAGAAAGATAATTAATCTTTGTTTACTCACCAGAGGACCCTCTGCTTCTAGAATATACCCAATATATACTGTTCCTCAATAACATTTTAATTAATCAGTGGATGAGGAAACAATTCTGCAATTGTATTCAAGAGTAATTAGAAAAAGCAAACTAAGATAAAGGTGCCAGATGAGAGACAGTGTTAATACCTGAGGTATGAGGACATTAACTTTCAGACTAGGGTTATAACACTGGTAATGGAAAGAAATATAACTGTGGTGTTAATTTTTTTTCTTTTAATAGAGAAGCATGGATGATGGTGGTTTAGTTGCTCAGTCGTGTCCAACTCTTTGCGACCCCAAGAACTGGAGCCCACCAGGCTCCTCTATCCATGGTATTTCTTTGGCAAGAATATTGGAGTGTGTTGCCATTTCCTCCTCCAGGGGACCTTCCCAACCCAGGGATTGAACCCATATCTCCTGTATTATGGACATATTCTTTACCAATTGAGGCACCAGGGAAGTCCAAAGAAGCAATACAATTCAGCTGCTTAGTCATGTCTGATTCTTTGCGACCCCATGGACTGTAGCACACCAGGGTTCCCTGTCCACCACTAACTCCCAGAGCTTGCTCAAACTCAGGTCCACTGAGTCGGCAATGCCATCCAACCATCTCATCCTCTGTTGTCCCCTTGTCTGTCTGTCTTCGAACTTCCCAGCATCAAGGTCATTTCTGGTGATTCAGTTCTTCACTGCTCAGCTTTCTTTATGGTCCAATTCTGACATCCATATATGGCTACTGGAAAAACCATAGTGTTGACTAGACAGACTTTTGTCACCAAAGTAATGTCTCTGCTTTGTGATATACTGTCTAGGATGGTCATAGCTTTTCTTTGAAGGAGGAAATTCAGTTCAGTTCAGTTCTTCAGTCGTGTCCTCTTTGGGACTCTTTGTGATCCCATGGACTGCAGCATGCCCCACCTCCTTGTCCATCGCCAACACCCAGAGCTTACTCAAAATCATTTCCATAGAGTTTCTGATGCCATCCAACCTTCTCATCCTCTGTTGTCCCTTTCTCCTCCTGCCTTCAATCTTTCCCAGGATCAGGGTCTTTTCTGTTGATTCAGTTCTTCACAACAGGTGGCCAAAGCATTAGAATTTCAGCTTCAGCATCAGCCATTCCAGTGAATATTCAGGATCTATTTTCTTTAGGACTGACTGGTTTGATATCCTTGCAGTCCAAGGGACTCTCAAGAGTCTTCTCCAACACCATGGTTCAAAAGAATCAAAGCATTCAAGAAGCAAGCATCTTTTAATTTTAAGGCTTCAGTTGCCATCTGCAGTGATTTTGAAGCCACAAAAATAAAGTTTCTCACTGTTTCCCCAACTGTGTGCCATGAAGTGATGGGATTGGTTGCCCTGATCTTAGTTTTTTGAATGTTGTGTTTTAAGCCAGCTTTTTCACTCTCCTCGTCTACTTCATCAAGAGGTCCCTTAGTCCCTCTTTGCTCTCTACCATAAGGGTGGTGTCATCTGCATATCTGAGGTTACTGATATTTCTCCTGGCAATTTTGATTCCAGATTGTGTTTCATCCAGCCCAGCATTTCCAATGATGTACTCTGCATAGAAGTTAAATAAACAGGGTGACAATATGCAGCCTTGACATACTCCTTTCCCAATTTGGAACGTGTCCATTGTTCCATGTCTGGTTCTAACTATTGTTTTTGACCTGCATACTGGTTTCTTAGGAGGCATGTAAGGTGGTCTGATATTTCCAACCCTTTAAGAATTTTCCACTGTTTGTTATGATCCCAGATAACCATGATGGTGTGATCACTCATCTAGAGCCAGACATCTTGGAAGGCAAAGTCAAGTGGGTCTTAGAAGCTAGTGGAAGTAATGGGATTCCAGGTGTGCCATTTAAAAACCAAAAAGATGATGCTGTGAAATTGCTGCACTCAATATGCCAGCAAATTTGGAAAACTCAACAGTGGCCACAGGACTGGAAAAGGTCAGTCTTCATTCCAACCCCAAAGAAAGGCATTGCCAAAGAATGTTCCAACTACTGCATAATTGCACTCATCTCACACACTGACAAAGTAATGCTCAAAATTCTCCAAGCCAGGCTTCAACAGTACATGAAATGTGAATTTCCAGATGTTTAAGCTTGATTTAGGAAAGGCAGAGGAACCAGAGATCAAATTGCCAACATATGTGTACTGCATATGTGCCAACATATCCAACACTGCAAGGATATCAAACCAGTCAGTCCTAAAGAAAATTGGTCCTGAATATTCACTGGAAGGGCTGATGCTGAAGCTGAAATTCTAATCGCAATGACGACCCTGTATGCAAGACAGGAAAAAAGACACAGATGTGTATAATGGACTTTTGGACTCAGAGGGAGAGGGAGAGGGTGGGATGATTTGGGAGAATGGGAATTCTAACATGTATACTATTATGTAAGAATTGAATCGCCAGTCCATGTCTGACGTAGGGTGCAGCATGCTTGGGGCTGGTGCATGGGGATGACCCAGAGAGATGTTGTGGGGAGGGATGTGGGAGGGGGGATCATGTTTGGGAACGCATGTAAGAATTAAAGATTTTAAAATAAAAATAAATAAATAAATAATAAAAATTAAAAAAAAAAAAAGAAAAAGCAAGAGTTCTAGAAAAACATCTACTTCTGTTTCATTGACTACACCAAAGCCTTTGACTTTGTGGATCACAACAAACTGTGGAAAATTCTTCTAGAGATGGGAATACCAGAATTCCTTATCTGCCTCCTGAGAAATCTGTATGCAGTTCAAGAAGCAACATTTAGAACTGTACATGGAACAACAGACTGGTTCCCAATCAGGAAAGGCTGTATATGTCATTCTGATTATTTAACTTACATACAGAGTACATCTTGGAAGTGCTGGTCTGGAATAAAGATTGCTGGGTAAATATCAATAACCTCACATATGGAGATGATACCACCCTTATGCCAGAAAATGAAGAAGAACTAAAGAGCCTCTTGATTAAAGTGAAAGAGGGGAGTGAAAAAGTTGGCTTAAAATTCAACATCAGAAAAGACACTTGCTCCCTGGAAGAAAAGCTATTACCAACATAGACAGCATATTAAAAAGCAGAGACATTACTTTGCCAAGAAAGGTCCATCTAGTCAAAGCTATGGTTTTTCCTGTAGTCATGTATGGCTGTGAGAGTTGGACTGTAAAGAATGCTGAGCATCAAAGAACTGATGCTTTTGAACCGTGGTGTTGAAGAAGACTCTTGAGAGTCACTTGCACTGCAAGGAGATGAATCCAGTCAATCCTAAAGGAAATCAGTCCTGAATTTTCATTGAAGGACTGATGCTGAATCTGAAACTCCAATCCTTTGGCCACCTAATGCAAAGAATGGAGTCATTGGAAAAGACTCGGATGCTGGGAAAGCTTGAAGGCAGAAGGAGAAGGGGACAACAGAGGATGAGATGGTTGGATGGCATCACCACTTCAATGGACATGAGTTTGAGCAAGCTCCAGGAGTTGGTGATGGACAGGAGAGCCTGTTGTGCTGCAGTCCATGGGGTCACAAGGAGTCAGACACAACTGAGAGACTGAACTGGACTGAACTGTTGTGATCCACACCAAGTCTTTAGTGTATTCAATGCTTCTTTGAAGTAGATATTTTTCTGAAATTCTCTTGCATTTTCTGTGATACAATGGATCTTGGCAATTTGATCTCTGTTTCCTCTGCCTTCTCTAAATCCCGATTGAACATGTGGAAATTCTCAGTTCATGTACTGTTGAAGCCTGGCTTGGAGAATTTTGAGCATTAGTTTGTTAGCATGTGAGATGAGTGCTATTGTGAAGTAGTTTGAATATTCTTTGTCATTGCAAAATAGTTATTATAAAATATAGAAGCCATAGTTATTATAAAAAAATTCACACAGATTAGAAGTTTAAAATATAAAAAGTAAAAGTTCCCAATCCTAATCACCTGAATCCCATGTTTCCTGTATAGTCATGTTAAGTTTTCTTGGTTTCCTTCCAGAACAAAAATGTAAATAGGTATGTACCCAAACATTCATGTTTTCCTTTCATTATACACATAACATGTACACATTGCCTCATATGTGCCTTTTGTCCTAATATATTCATTTTCTTTTTCTTTTCCACCCTGTTCTTTTCCTGAAACTGAAATGCATGGATTACATCACACTTGGTCCCTTGCCCTCTGGCTTTCAACTGGGTTCAGCCAATGGGAGGCTCTGGCAGGTTAGGAAGGAGGGAGCCAAGTTATATAGAATAGCTATCTTTCTGCTCCCATCTCACAGGGGTTCTTCATGCTTGCTGTGTCTATCCACTGAAGAAAATTCTCCTCTCAAAACAACGTGCTTCACATGGTTCACTCTCCTCCCCATTTGTGCTAAATTTTTCCTTTTCTCATCACTGTGGCCCTGGGAGTGGAACCAACTCTACTGCCAGGAGACGCAGGCTCCTACACTATTCCTTATGGCTACCCTATGACCCACCCACATCTTTGTAATTAACTGCTTTATAAATAAACCTTCTTCACATTACCCTAATTTTGGTGGATCATCAATTTCCTGCTGGGATCTGATTAATATATGTATCATGCTCTATATAGTGTAGTGTCCTTTATCTTTTCACTGGCTTCATTTTACTGATTCTGTGATGCACATTTTTCACATTTTAACATCCTTGTAATTGGGATGCATTTTACAATTAATGTTGCGTCACAGCTTAACTGGGTATTTTTACTTCCTTAGTGGTACATAAACTAGCAGTGCCTCTCAGAATTGATGAAACACAGTAACATATCTTGGAACTGTGCATATCAATAAAAAGAGATACAATACAGAACATTTAGAGAAGAAAAATAGTTGTGGGGGGGGGCTTTTGAGAGATGAGGCAAACACAATGGCATATTCAGACTCAGACACCTGGGAGAATAGTGGTGTAATTGACACAGCCTTGTCAATTATTTAAAGCCCAGAGCAGGGATACCTGGTGCATAGAAGATAATACTGGGTTTATAAAAGTCTACAGGATACTTGGAGGGAAAGCATGAAGGCTTAGATTAGAGGACATCACCAGGGAGCTAGATGAACTTTTGAGAAAAAGCCAGAGTCTTTAGTGTGAACTTGTCTTAATCAGTTCAGGCTGCCACAACAAAATACAACAGACTTTAAAAACAGACATTTATTTTCTCCCACTTCTGGAGGCCAGAAGTCTAATAAGATCAGGTGCTAGCAGGAGCTGGTCTTGGTGAGGGATGTCTTCCTGGGTTACAGATAGCTACCTTCTCACTGTGTGCTCCCACGGCCTTTCCTTGGTGCATGCACACGGAGAGAGGGAGAGAGACAGAGATCTTCTACAGAACCACCCTTTCTATCAGGTTAGACCCCCATCGTTATGATCTCATCTAAACCGAATCACCTCCCAAAGACCCTGTCTCCAAATACCATTACGTGGGGGGCTAGGACCTCAAATATATGAAATTTAGGGGACATAGTTCTGTCCATACATTCTGTCCCTGCCCCCAGAAATTCATTTTCTTCTCACATCCAACAGCCTAAAGAGTCTTAATTCATTCTAGCATCAACTCTAACATCTGAAATTCAAAGTCTCATCTAAACATCATCTAAATTGCGTATGAGTGACATTCAAAGTAAAATTCATCCTGAGATAAAATCCCTCCTATTTGTGTACCTGTGAAATCAGACAAGTTATGTGCTTGCAAAATACAGTATTAGGACAGGTATACAATATACATTCCCATTATGAAAATGAAGAAATTGAAGGAAAAATGTGTCTGGTCAAAACCTAGGGAGACAAATACCAAGACATCCAAAATTTTGAGAATAATCTTCTTGGCTCAGTGTCCATCTTCCAAGCCCATTGTGGTGGCAGTATTGCCCCCATAGCTCTAAGTGGGAATCTGCCCCAACAGTTCTGCTGCACTGGAGTCCTATTGAGTGTTCCAGCCCCTAGGCTTGCTCCAGATCTTTTAGGTGAAAACATTTTGCCACAGCTGCAATATATATAGCTTTCTCAATTACCAAATAATCTGGAAAGTAGCTACCATCAGTCAATTTATAATTCTTATACTATTTCCTATCTTCACACTGGTAGTCAGAAACAAGAATGTATGGAATCAGAAATTAAGAAAAGGAAAAAAGGTGAATCAAGAGTCAGCAACGATGAAGAGTCAGTGACCTGTTGATCACTTTGCCTAGTACTTCAGAGGTGATTTTATATGTTGATATTTGGCGTCTTACCAAAATGATTGTGAAAAATCAGCACAACTAATTGTTGTTATTCAATCCTGGCCAACCACTTTATTCCCTGTTATCCTTTTATCCATATAATTATCAGTTCAACAAGGATATTCTGACCAGCAATTTTTGTGCCAAGTAAGTCTAAACTTTTTTGATACACTGAAGAGTAAGACAGGGCTATCCTCATGAAGCTCAGACACTAGCCGAGGGTAAGGACACATAAACAAGGCAATTATAATAAAATGTCATTTGTACAAGATGGGAAATGACTCGGGTGTTATGGGAACATTGAGAGGCAGCCACCCCAGAGAGAAAGTGCTGGAATGCCAGATGTTGGGGTGACTCAATCAAGGAAGGAGTGAAGTGTTCTAGAAGAGGAAACTGTGTGCATAGGTTTTGAGTTAACAAAAAGAATGTGGCATGCTTGAGAAAATTAGACACTTGACTTTAAATCAATCAATCAAAGTTAAACTTGGTATAGAACAGTGATTGTCAACTGGGAGTAATCCCCCCCTTAGGGACACTGGACAGCATCTGTAGACATTTTTGATTATTACAAATGGGTGACAGGTGCTCCAGGCATCTAGTGAGTAGAGGCTATGGATGCTATTGAACACCCTACAATGTGCTGGACTGTCCCCAAAACAAAGAATTATCTGACCCAAAACACCAACAGTACAAGACTGAGAAACCCTGAGCTAGAGTGTACAGTACTCCACTAGTTTCTTTTTACAAGTTTAAGTAATTACATTATTAATACTGCTGCTGCTGCTAAGTCGCTTCAGTCGTGTCCGACTCTGTGCGACCCCATAGACGGCAGCCTACCGGGCTCCCCCGTCCCTGGGATTCTCCAGGCAAGAACACTGGAGTGGGTTGCCATTGTCTTTTCCAATGCATGAAAGTGAAAAGTGAAAGTGAAGTCGCTCAGTCTTGTCTTTGCAACCCCATGGACTGCAGCCTACCAGGCTCCTCTGCCCATGGGATTTTCCAAGCAAGAGTACTGGAGCGGGGTGCCATTGCCTTCTCCGTTATAAATACTACAATACTTTTATGGCTATCTGCTGTGATACACTGAAACTCCATGAGGTCCCAGACTATGTCCTGTTCATACATTCACATCCTGAATACCTAACATAATTTTTAGCACATAGTACATATTCAATGGGCATCGACTGACTGGTTTAAAAGATGACTGATAACTGAGCAGGGATGTGTGTTCTCATTCATTCAGTCATGTCTGACTCTTTGCAGACCCATGTAGCCCACCAGGCTCCTTTGTCCATGGGATTCTCCAGGCAAGAAAACTAGAGAGGGTTGCCTTTTCCTCCTCCAGGGGATCTTCCTGACCCAGGGATTGAACCCACGTCATTTGCATCTCCTGCATTGGCAGGTGGATTCTTTACTACTATAACACCTGGGAAGCCCAGGGATGAGTGTGTTAAAGTGAAATGAATTTTAAGGAGGTGCCAATCATGTTGGATCATGCCTTAACCAATGTATCCAAAGGGTGGCTTGGAAGAGGGGCAACCTTTTCAGCAATATATTGTTAGGCATCTTCCCAGTCTTTGGTATGGAAAGTTGATATTTTCTCAAAATTTCAAAACGTGAAAGTCACTCAATCATGTCTGACTCTTTTTGACCCCATGGGCTATACAGTCCTTGGAATTCTCCAGGCTAGAATGCTGGAGTGGGTAGCTATTCCCTTCTCCAGGGGATCTTCCTAACCCAAGGATTGAAGCCAGGTCTCTCACATTGCAGGCAGATTCTTTACCAGCTGAGTCACAAGGGAAGCCCAAGAATACTGGAGTGGGTAGCCTATCCCTTCTCTAGCAGATCTTCCCAACCCAGGAATTGAACCAGGGTCTCCTGCATTATAGGTAGATTCCTTACCAACTGAGGTATCAGGGAAACCCAAGTGTTGCAAAGTCATCTTAACACTGATTTTGTAAGTGTTGCAAAGTACAATACAAAATCAGATTTGAGATGAGTTCACTAACTCCTGATCCTGAGCATATTTATCACCATAACCCCCTCCTATGACTGTAAAAGCACTTTTTTTCTGTATATGATTTCTGGATGTGCCACTGCTGTTGTATCAAGGGGCTTAGAGCTTTTCATGGGGAGAATGGGCAGTAACATGATCAAACATTCATTTTAGAACATTACCTCTTGCAATAATGTTAAAATGATTTGATGGAGTAAAGATTGAATACAAGAAGGACAGTTAGCAGATGGCACTAATTCAACAAGAGACTGTAGAAGCTAAGACAAAAAGAGCTGAGAAGTGATGGATATAAATTTAGATCTATTTAAAAGGATTAGGAGGAGGCAAAAAAAAAGAAGTGAAAAATGATCCCAGATTTTTGCCCTGGGAAATTGGGGGGATGTGACAGGATAGTAAAATGAAAAGGAACAGATTTGAAAGTGAATATGATTTCTATTTTAAACATGTTGAGATTAGGTGTACATAAAACAGCAAAGAGTGGGACATGACATGGTGACTGAACAACAACAAAATATCTGAGTAGTGATGCCTAGTATCCTGTTGCCCCTGTTACTATGGAGTTCAGAGGCTGATCTGAGCTGGAAATACAACTTTGTAATTCATGAGAACATTGCTAATTTGAGCACTGGGAGTGTCTAAGACCACCCAGGAAGTACTGTGTATACTGGGACAAGAAGAGAGCATACAAGAGAACTGTAAAGTTCCAATAAACAAATATTAAAGCAGTTGTTGTTCAGTCCCTCAGTCATGTCCAACTCTTTGTGACCCCATGGACTGCAGCACGCCAGGCTTCCCTGTCCTTCACCAACTTCCAAACATTGTTCAAATTCATGTACATTCAGTTAGTGAAGCTATCTAACCATCTCATCCTCTGCTGCCCATTTCTTTTTTTGCCTTCAATCTTTCCCAGCATCTGGGTCTTTTCCAATGAGTCAGCTTTTTGTAAAAGGGACCATAAAAGACTTGGACCAATCTGCAATGTACAAGGAAAACCAAGAGAGTGTGCTGTCACAAAATCCAAGCAAAGAGATTTTCAAAACTAAGCCCACAGTCAAGTGTGCAAGTAAGTATGGGGTGAGGAAAGAGTTGGGAATTCGCTGGTTACTGAAGAACAATTGAGAACATTTTCAGACAGATGATGAACCAGGCAGGAGTGGGTTGAGATATGAATAAGAAAAGAAAGTTGGAAAGGTACTCAAACTTTAAGAAGTTTCACTTTAATAAGTGAGGAGTAAGATAGGGCTAAGTTTGGAAAGAATTTGATGTTGAGAGGGGATTTTTTTTTTAAGATGAAAAGAGCATCTAAATGGTAATAAAAGAAACCAGGAGAGTCAGTGGAGCCAGAGCATTCAATGGAAGCCAATGGAAATGGGACTCTTTAAGCCAGAACTGGCAGAGACTGGGAAGCACAGTTTCATGCGAGGGTATCCACAGCTGCCATTTCAAATGTCCTCCACATTCCTCCAACCTCTCACAACCTCTTATTACCTGACCTTTCACTCTAGACAGATGGTGTTCTTTCCTATTTTACATGGGGGGAAAAGGCTTTTCTAAATGTAACACCTGGACCAGAAACCAGAAAGGAAAAGACCTGGCTACAAAATAATTCCAATGTTTGTGTAGAGGAGGTTGGTGTCATAGTTAAGTGCAAGGCAAACAGATTTGGTTTAGCACCATGTGTCTGCCACTTACCAACTACAAGAGCTTGAGCAAATGACACAGCTTCATATTTGTCATCTATAAAACTGAATTGTAGCACTGCCTACTTACCCTCTGGTGTCTTTTAAAGTCTTAAATCATATAGCAAAGCATTTTGCACAGTGTCTGGTATGTAGTAAGCATGCAATCAAATGTTTGACAAAAAAGATAAATGTGCTATAGAAAAATGGGCAAAGTCCAATTTGCAGCAACTGGATGGACCTAGAGATTATTATACTGACTGAAGTAAGACAACGATCATATGATATTATTTTTATGTGGAATCTAACATATGCTACAAATGAACTTACCAAAAAATACGGATTCACAAACATACAAAACAAACTTACGGCTACCGAAGGGGAAAGTGGGTGGATGAGGGATAAATTCATATTTTGCAACTTGCAGAAATATACCACTATATATAAAACTGATAAATAAGAACCTACTGTATAGCGCAGGAAATGGTATTCAATATCTTGTTATAAACCATAATGGAAAAGAACATGAAAAAGAATATAGGTGTATGTATAACTGGCTTCCTTGGTGGCTCATCTGATAAAGAATCTGCCTGCAATGCAAGAGACTGCCTTCAGGGCATGAGATCCAGGTTCAGTCCCTCGGAGGTGAAGATCCCCTGGAGAAGGGAATAGCTAACCACTCCACTATTCCTGCATGGGAATTCCCGTGGACAGAGGAGCCTGGTGGGCTACAATCCATGGAGTCACGAGAGTCAGACACAACTTAGCAACTAAACAACCACTAAATCACTACCACCACCACCAAGGGGAACGGGTGAGGGAGCTCTCTGGGGTCATTTGATGAGGGCACTAATCCCACTCATTTTGGGGCTTCCCTTGGTGGCTCAGATGGTAAAGAATCTGCCTTGAATCCAGGAGATTCAGGAGACCTGGATTCAAGCCCTGGGTTGGGAAGATCCCCTGGAGAAGGGAATGGAAACCCAGTCCAGTATTCTTGCCTGGAGAACCCCATGGAAAGAGGAGCCTGGAGGGCTACAGTCCATGGGGTCGCAAAGAGTCAAACATGACTGAGCAACTAACACACACACATAACTGAATCATTCTGCTGTATAGCAGAAATTAATGCAACATTGATGCAACAATTAACTATACTTAAGTTTTTTTAAAATGAGCAAAGCCTAAAGATAAACTGCAATGGCCAATGTGTTTTTTTTTTTTTAATTTTAGTTTTTTATTTTTTAAATTTTAAAATCTTTAATTCTTACATGCATTCCCAAACATGAACCCCCCTCCCACCTCCCTCCCCATAACATCTTTCTGGGTCATCCCCATGCACCAGCCCCAAGCATGCTGCATCCCGCGTCAGACACAGACTGGCGATTCAATTCACATGGTAGTATACATGTTAGAATGTCATTCTCCCAAATCATCCCACCCTCTCCCTCTCCCTCTGAGTCCAAAAGTCCGTTATACACATCTGTGTCTCTTTCCCTGTCTTGCATACAGGGTCGTCATTGTCATCTTCCTAAATTCCATATATATGTGTTAGTATACTGTATTGGTGTTTTTTTTTCTGGCTTACTTCACTCTGTATAATCGGCTCCAGTTTCATCCATCTCATCAGAACTGATTCAAATGAATTCTTTTTAACGGCTGAGTAATACTCCATTGTGTATATGTACCACAGCTTTCTTATCCATTCATCTGCTGATGGACATCTAGGTTGTTTCCATGTCCTGGCTATTATAAACAGTGCTGCGATGAACATTGGGGTACATGTGTCTCTTTCAATTCTGGTTTCCTCGGTGTGTATGCCCAGAAGTGGGATTGCTGGGTCATAAGGTAGTTCTATTTGCAATTTTTTAAGGAATCTCCACACTGTTCTCCATAGTGGCTGTACTAGTTTGCATTCCCACCAACAGTGTAGGACGGTTCCCTTTTCTCCACACCCTCTCCAGCATTTATTGCTTGCAGATTTTTGGATCGCAGCCATTCTGACTGGTGTGAAGTGGTACCTCATTGTGGTTTTGATTTGCATTTCTCTAATAATGAGTGATGTTGAGCATCTTTTCATGTGTTTGTTAGCCATCCATATGTCTTCTTTGGAGAAATGTCTATTTAGTTCTTTGGCCCATTTTTTGATTGGGTCGTTTATTTTTCTGGAATTGAGCTGCATAAGTTGCTTGTATATTTTTGAGATTAGTTGTTTGTCAGTTGCTTCATTTGCTATTATTTTCTCCCATTCAGAAGGCTGTCTTTTCACCTTGCTTATATTTTCCTTTGTTGTGCAGAAGCTTTTAATTTTAATTAGATCCCATTTGTTTATTTTTGCTTTTATTTCCAGAATTCTGGGAGGTGGATCATAGAGGATCCTGCTCCAAGACAAGGGTGTCCACTTTCACCGCTACTATTCAACATAGTTCTGGAAGTTTTGGCCACAGCAATCAGAGCAGAAAAAGAAATAAAAGGAATCCAAATTGGAAAAGAAGAAGTCAAACTCTCACTGTTTGCAGATGACATGATCCTCTACATGGAAAACCCTAAAGACTCCACCAGAAAATTACTAGAGCTAATCAATGAATATAGTAAAGTGGCAGGATATAAAATCAACACACAGAAATCCCTTGCATTCCTATACACGAATAATGAGAAAGTAGAAAAAGAAATTAAGGAAACAATTCCATTCACCATTGCAACGAAAAGAATAAAATACTTAGGAATATATCTACCTAAAGAAACTAAAGACCTATATATAGAAAACTATAAAACACTGATGAAAGAAATCAAAGAGGACACTAATAGATGGAGAAATATACCATGTTCATGGATTGGAAAAATCAATATAGTGAAAATGAGTATACTACCCAAAGCAATTTACAAATTCAATGCAATCCCTATCAAGCTACCAGCCACATTTTTCACAGAACTAGAACAAATAATTTCAAGATTTGTATGGAAATACAAAAAACCTCGAATAGCCAAAGCAATCTTGAGAAAGAAGAATGGAACTGGAGGAATCAACTTGCCTGACTTCGGGCTCTACTACAAAGCCACAGTCATCAAGACAGTATGGTACTGACACAAAGACAGACATATAGATCAATGGAACAAAATAGAAAGCCCAGAGATAAATCCACACACATATGGACACCTTATCTTTGACAAAGGAGGCAAGAATATACAATGGAGTAAAGACAATCTCTTTAACAAGTGGTGCTGGGAAAACTGGTTAACCACTTGTAAAAGAATGAAACTAGATCACTTTCTAACACCACACACAAAAATAAACTCAAAATGGATTAAAGATCTAAATGTAAGATCAGAAACTATAAAACTCCTAGAGGAGAACATAGGCAAAACACTCTCAGGCCAATGTGTTTAGGAAAATTTGTCTAACTGGTAATCTGAGCGACTTTCACTTTCACTTCATCTGGTAATCAAATAAATGCTTAGGAACATATCCACGAGAGGTTTTCCCCTGAGATGGAAAGTTTCAAAAATAATGCTAATAGCTAGCAAGGGTATGGGAAATCAATACAGTCATACACTCACTTTTCACTGTAACAAAAACAGAACATACCTAAATTGATATGACATTATCTGAAGGTCAAACTAATATAATCCCAAAGTCCTTAATTGAGGCTCCTTGACCCACACACTCCTCTTCAAGGACTTTATCCTAAGAAAAAGCATCTCGTAACCACATAATTGCATACAGATTTATTAAAATTCTATTTATCATGTCATCCATGATACTGGAAAAAATGCAGCCAATCTAATATCCTTCAATGGCAGATTGTTTAAATAAACCATTGTATATCCTTCTATGGAATACTGTAGAACCATTATAAATGATGATGCAATGCAAGCATTGAAATGTATTTGGTATATTAAAATTTTTAAAAAGAAGGTTACTAAAGTATACGTGTATATTATATGAGAATTTCCTATGAAAGTAAAAGCACATTAGTGAATGTATTTAAATATTTTGTTAAAGGTCTGCAAGAACCCAAAAGTTAATAGAAGATGTCTCTGGGTGATGAGATTAGGAATTCTATTTATTTTTATGACTATTCTGACTCATCTTCACTGAAAATACATTAATTTTATAACTGAAAAATAAGGCATTTTAAAAAGTGAACTATATTCTTCACTATCTTGTTGTTTTTCTGTATGGTGACAGAAGTAGATTGAGGTGTTGTTTTTTTTTTTTTTTTCCAGTATGAAAGTATAACGCATTTACAGGAGACTTGAAAAACACAGAGCAAGGTTACATATAGCGAAGTTGCTCAGTCCTGTCCGACTCTTTGCGATCCCATGGACTGTAGCACACCAGGCTTCTCTGTCCATGGGATTTTCCAGGCAAGAGTACTGGAGTGGGTTGCCATTTTCTTCTCCAGGGGGTCTTTCTGACTCAGGGATCAAACCCAGGTGTCCCACATTGCAGGCAGATGCTTTACCCTCTGAGCCACCAGGGAAGTTTACATATAGTTCTACTAAATATTACAATTTTTTTAAATAAATAAAGATTTTTAACTGGAGTTTTGATATCAATCTCTCAAAAACTAATAAACAAGTAGAAGGATACAGTAGACCTGAAAAGCCAATTCAACATAATTAAGATTTATACAATTTTCACACAAAAGTAGAATACAAATTCTATTCAAGTTCCCATAGTCTATCAACTGGGAGACACTGGAACTTATCCACGGACATAAAACAAGGTGGAAAAATGTCATGGTCTAAAGGTACTGAATTCATAGTCTGTCCTCTTATCATTGTGGAATTAAGTTAGAAATCACTATCAAAAGGTATTTGAAAATAACCCATATATTTTTAAGTGCAATGTGACATTTACAAAGAGAGATCTTTGACTTAGCCATTGAAAGCCTTAATAAAGTTAGAAGATTGAAAAACCACGGAAGGTGATTGCAGAGAAGAAAGCATTTAAATGAGAAGTTAATATCAAAATGAGAAATACATATCAAAGATACTTTTAAAAACCCATGTATTTGGAAATTAAATGTTCACTTTTAAATGATTGGTATATATAAGAAACCATAACAAGGAAAATTAAAAAGTTTTTGTAATGGGATAAAAATGAAAGGAGAATTTACCAGAACTTATTCTATGCAGCTGAAGCTGCTCAATGAAACTAACACAATATAGATTCTTGAATAAGGTATGAATACAAATAATGGATACTAGCATACGATTTTGTGAAATTTGAACAAAATATGTACTTTAGTTAATAATACTGTATCATATGTTAACTTTATTATCTTAGTGATTTTAAAAAAATGAATGAGGATTGAAAACTCTAATCCAATTCTGAGAATATAAAGAAATATTATGCTGTTAAAAAAGTAGATTATTTTTTAATCAAGGTGGCATATCTTTTTATAAAATTCTACATATGGACTCAATTAATTGGAACAGTATAGACTGACAGAGATAAATTGTTTTTAGAATTTAACTGTCTCTAGATTTTAATACCAACTAAAACTAGTTTTATGTAATATGAATTCCTTATTTCTCTCCCTCCCCCTCACTCTCTCTCAAGTTAATAATACTCCTGAATCTCTACAGTATTATAGACTCACACACTGTAATAGAGATTTGGGGATGTCTTTAATGTATAAATAATTGATTTTGAGGAATGATGGTTAAGCTCCTTCCTGGTTTTTATAGTGTATCTCATCCTAAAATGCCTTTGCTGAATTTGGAGTCTACCACATATCCTGGATTGACTGAAACTGCTTTCAAAGAGCTACATACCATCAATGAATTACTTTATTTGCCTTTAACCAGAAAGTTCATCTGATGTTTCCCCAAATGAGTGGGACAGCAAGGACATCTTGAGGATGCCAACTTTGCCTACTTGGACAGAACTAGGCCAGTTCTACATGGAGATCTAGTCCATGGACACCTATTATCTCTGAACACCTCATTCTTTTATTTTGGTCACAGGTACATGGTTTGTGGGATCTTAGTTCCCAGACCAGAGATTAAAACCTTGGCAATGAAAGCACAGAGTTTTTAACCACTGGACGGCCAGGCAATCCCCTGGAGACCTCATTCTAATTCACTGTGTGGCCGAGGGTAAGTTTCATCCTTTAATAGGGCTTCAGCTTCCTTATCTGTTAAATAAGATAGGTGAATGAGATGATCTGAGGTTTCTTACATCCCTTATACAGGCATATCATGTTTTACTGTGCTTCACAGCCACTACATTTGTTTTAGAACAAACTGAAGGTTTGTGGCAACCCTGCATGGAACAAGTCTACTGATGCTATTTTTTCAGCAGCAATTGCTTGCTTTGTGCCTGTATCACATTTTGGTAATTCTCACAATATTTCAAACCCTCCATCAGCAAAAAAAAAAAAAAAAAAAATTACAGCCTGCTGAAGGTTCAGATGATGGTTATCATTTTTAGCAATGAAGTATTTTTTAATTAAAGTGTGTTCATTGCTTTTTTAAACATGCTATTGCATACTTAGTAAAGTACAGTCTAATGTAAACATAACTTTTATATGCAGTGAAAAACCAAAAAAATTGTGTGACCTGCTTTGTGATATTTACTTTATTGCACTGATCTGGAACTGAATCCACAATATCTCTGAAAGATGCCTATACACTCAATTCTTGCTAAACTAATTTGCACCAAAATACAAATGTGTGATGGACTACTAAGTCTAACTTGGGGATACAGGGATTTGGGAAGTCTTAAAGCAGCTACAGTTTCTCCAGGAGTCCTGAGTGATGAGCTTGGCAAAGCCAAGGCCATCTTTATTTTTTTCTCTCTCTTATCATTATTTTTATTTTTTTTGTTGTTTTTAATTTTAAAACATTTAATTCTTACATGCGTTCCCAAACATGAACCCCCCTCCCACCTCCCTCCCCATAACATCTCTGTGGGTCATCCCCATGCACCAGCCCCAAGCATGCTGTATCCTGCGTCAGACATAGACTGGCGATTCAGTTCTTACATGATAGTATACATGTTAGAATGCCATTCTCCCAAATCATCCCAAGGCCATCTTTTAATACAACAAACACTTCCAGCCCCTGGTGTGCCAGAGTCTTCGTTCAGATTTATACTACTCGACTTGCATTTTCTCCTTTTCAAAATTAGCATTAACTTTCTTGAATGTTAAAAATTTGGGACACAGTTACTTAAATATTTGCAGTAGCTATCAACAGTTAAATCCACACATTCATGTGTGTGTGTGTGTGTGTGTGTGTGTGTGTGTGTAAGAATGTAGCATATGCTACCTAGAGTCAGTGCTTGGAAATTCAGAGGCAATCAGACTTGGCTCAGTAATATGTCTGTTTAGGTGTTCTTTCTTTTCCTATGATGGAGTGTAGAAGTACCTCACTTTACAAAAACCTGTGATATGAAAATCCAAACACATGGAACATGCAAACTAGCAAGTGATTATAGACGAGTCAAAAGATTTTTTTTCCAATTCCTGCAAACATATACTCAAGCATGTTGGTCCCATCAAGACTGCATCTTCACAGCATCACTGGACACTCAGAGATGAGGAAGACTCTCACATGCATAGATATATGGTTTCCTTTCTCCCCACATATTTATGTGTGTGTGTCCATGTGTGTGGAGGGAGTGTTTTAGCTTGTTTTTTTCTTTTCTGAGCTACTTTTTGCCTGTTGAGATACAAGAAGAAACTCTAAAAGACTATCACCTAGAAATTAGTCACAACCGATGACCCCTGCCCCCCCCAAAAAAAAAAAAACACTCTTAGCAAGACAAAGCTGAGCCTTCTACTTCTGATTCACCTAATATGCCTTATGACTCCCTCCTGGCAGTGTTCCCCCCAAAACAGAGAAGTAACACGTCCAACGTCACTGAACTGAGTGGTGCTGTGCCTGATTGCTCTTTCTCACCTGGGTAGCGAACTCACAAGAACAAATCACCAAGCCATGATGTAGGATCACCCTTCCAGCCATTTATGAAGAGAGAACTAGGGTCAGGAGACGAAAGCCACTGTTTTTCTGTCTCAAATCCAGTAAAGTAAATAGGTTAGCTTTGTCTTTCAGCTAGGTGTCCCACTCACCTGATATCTTATAGATATGGAGACAAATTAATAATCTATTACCCCAGCACAAAATTTGAAAGAATCACTGATATCCTTTGTGACTAATCAGGCCCAATAACTGCCTCAAGCTCAATCATTTTTTTCCAGAAAGTGTTAGTTGCAACGCAATAATTGTTCAACAGATAAATCTCATTCCAATGTAATTAAGTCAAATATGAAAAAGCCACGTGAATGATTACACTACTTTAATTCATTATCATTTTAACAAATGTTTAATTTTTTCATTGGTATTATCAAGATATTAAGTTGGATTTCAACTAAAAATCTAAAATATCACTTGGTAAGCAATTAAGACATTTGCTATTTGATTAAGTCAGTAAAAATATTTTGTGTAAAATTACAAGTCTAAGTATCTTTGTGAAGTTTATACAGTATAAAAAAAATTCTCAAATATTCAATTTCAAAATAAGAAACAGAGTAGATGGAATTTAGAAAGATGGGAATGATGACCCTATATGTGAGACAACTTAAGAGACACAAATGTAAAGAACAGACTTTTGGACTCTGTGGGAGAAGGCGAGGGTGGGATGATTTGAGACAATAGCATTGAAACATGTACATTATCATATGTGAAATAGATCGCCAGTCCAGGTTCGATGCATGGGACAGGGTACTCAGGGCAGATGCACTGGGATGACCCAGATGGATGGGATGGGGAGGGAAGTGGGAGGGAGGGTCAGGATGGGGAACACATGTGCACCCATGGCTGATTCATGTCAATGTATGGCAAAAACCACTACAATGTTGTAAAGTAATTAGCCTCCAACTAAAACAAATTAATTAACTAAAAAATAATAGAAAAAAATAAACAGAGTAGACATAGAAACATGGGTAGGTCTTAAAAATACTTCTGAGTGAAATAGTAAGAAAC
Organism: Ovis aries; assembly: GCF_016772045.2. NCBI lineage: Eukaryota > Metazoa > Chordata > Mammalia > Artiodactyla > Bovidae > Ovis > Ovis aries. The sequence goes on along the minus strand of NC_056080.1, from coordinate 92,369,619 downwards.
AGTAATATACAACTGATAAACTTAAAATGCATGCCCATAAACCATAATGTGTATTTTATTAACACTCAAGCAAGAGGGAGGGTGTGCATAAAATTGATTAAAATGACTAACTGTAAGGAAAAGTAGAATGAAGCTGGGGAGTGGAAACAAAGGAGAATGAATGAGTAACTAAACAGCAGAGTCCCGAACGATTAACTCAAGGAATACGATTAATTCAGTCCTGTATACTTCACGTCAAAACCTCGAATACCACACCAAGAAAGATTTTTGGAGACAGTTGAATATTTAATAACTGGCATTATTTAGAAATGTTGGCATACAGAGGAGATAATAAAAACAGGACTAGGTTTAAATTGATTTTATTTTCTTTTAAAAATTCTTGTAAGGATAAACAAAATCTGAATATATAGCACAGGGAAGTATATTTAATACCCTGTGATAAACCATAATGGAAAAGAATATGAAAACAAATGTGTATATGTGCAGAACTGAGTCACTATGCTATACAGCAGAAATTAACACATTATAAATCATCTAGACTTCAATAAAATGTTAGATTAATCAAAATTTTTTAAATAATCAAAATTCTCAGTAGACAAGTCTTCTCATTATCACCTGCACCCTCTGACTGCACCACCCTTCACTGGCCACTGCTCTTCCCCAAGGTTCTAGGCAAGAAAGTACTTAATTCATGTAGGGATTATGGTCTACAAATACCATCATTTTAATGTCCTTTAGTGGGTTATAGCATAGGATAACATGCAACACACACCTCTATGAACTGTGTGGCCTGGAGGTAATTAGTCTGCTTTTATGGGGGGTGTTCTGTTGTCTCCCATAGACACCATATCTCAACTCATCTGGAGGCCCTCCACCACACACACAAACATACACACACACACACAAGCAGAAACTCCAAATCCTTTGCTTCCTGCAAATGGGATTAAGCATTTAGGAATCTGTCTTTAGCTCTGAGTCCTCACCTCATCCTTATCTTCAGTGTTTGGCTAACTATGGCCCTGCAGGTCTGGCCCCTGACCCCGCAGGACACTTCTCCCACCCCTCTATCACACCTGCCCCACCCTTCCCTCCCTCTCACCCCAACAAACCAGAGAACTGGCAGGCACACAGACACACGTATAGCACACACAGTCTCTCCTTCAGATCTTGTTGATTTCGACCATCAGCTCCTCTGTACCGTCTCAGTGCACCCTTTGATCTCTGCAAGGGTGGCCCTTTCTCCACAGGCTCCTCTGGGGATGCAGCAGACAGCTGCTGGTGTCTAAGCCTCTGTATATACAGGGCATTACTGGGATGGGATGGGTTCTCTGGGGTGTCTTGGTTCTGCTCCGGCTGGAGCTATGGTCTCTTATTTTGATTCCCTCTTCTCATCAGCTGGAGGGGACAGTCAGATGTCACGGGCCTTGTTTCCCTCATGTTTTCTTCAATGGGTGATACATGATTCGGGGATCTTGGGGCTTCACACTCTTGCAGGGACATTTCTCCTCACTGGGGTACAGGGAGCACAACATTAATTTGGGGGAAGAAGATGGAGACTGAATGGGGAGGCTCTTCACATCCAGTGCTGGCTGAGGCGGGGGGATGGTGTGTCAGTGCCAGGCATGAACAGCATAAGCATCTAGGGTGGGGGAACTGTGAGCAAGAATTGGATGGAGCAAGCGTAGGGTCATCTGACATTGGCACTGTCTCTGCACTTGGACTGACAGGGGGTCATCCTCTCCTTCACGTCCTGAGTGGTTGTTCTGCACTTGTGGTTGCTCGTTTCATGCTAGGAGATGATTGTTCTTTGCCATAGTTGGCTGTTCAATATGTGTGCTAGTCTCTTCTCATTTGCAAGGCACTTCATTCACGTTGAAGTCAAGCAGTGATCTCTCCCAGGTCTCCTATCCTTCCTATGTATACACCTCCTGAGTCAAGGAAGATCCTCTGGAGAAGGGAATGGCAACCTAACTCCAGTATTCTTGCCTGGAAAATCCCATGGACAGAGGAGCCTGGCAGGCTACCGTCTATGGGGTCGCAAAGAGTAGGACACGATTGAGGAACTAATACACACACACCCAAGTTAAAGAGAATCCATTACCCTTTGTTTGGTCATAATGTTACTGCTCCAGCCAGTGGTAGCCCTCCTACACTCATCTCAAAGCACTGCTCTCGACTCCTCCTTGGTTCTGGTGGTAGAGGGACTGCCGCGAAGGGGAGGCCAAAAAAATCTGCTTGGATGAAGGGGGTTTCTTTAGCACCCTTTAAAGATGCATCCCGAAGTGACTCCCTTGGCTCGATTCTGGTGGCACACATGGCTGGGAGAGAATGTCTCCTCCATGCCTTTCCTCATGGCCATCTATACTAGTGGTTCATTCTGTTCCCTCCCATCTGTCATCATTATCCACTAATTTAGGTGTCTTATCTAAAATCCCTCCAAGGTAAAGTGGCCATATTTAAGTGAAAATTTGAATCACCCTACTTACATTTTACAACTTCTTTTATGTACCATGATGAACTTCTCGGCTTCTAACAGGGAACTTTTCTATGCTAACTCCCTTTCCACCTGTCCATATAGCTCTCCTCAGTTTTCTATTTCCAGATTGAAATCTCTCCAGGCTATCAAAGTTTCTAGTGAATACACATGTTCAACTGGGTACTCTCATCTTGTGTCAAGTCTAGGAGATTGAGTTCATTTAATGTCTAATACTCAGACTTGAATTTTACCACTATAGGTGAGTAGAACAAAATATCTCCATGCTGGAAGTTGTACAGGGTGTTTTCTTAAAACTACTACCCGAGACTTTAGAATGAACTCAGGGAAGGGCTTGGCTTAAACATAGTCATGAGAACCTTATGTGAAAACCACTTCTCAGTATGGTTCCTCAGTCACTTTTCCCACCATATGTTACTACTGGTACTGTGAATATCCTACCTCCTTTCCATTTCCTGGAGAAATGGCACTTATCTCACCCCTATGAGGAGGGACACTAGGAGGGGGTCACATTCATGAAAAGCTATATAATAAGCTTCCAGCTCCTTAGAAGAGCATTTGTGAGTAAGTCCTGTCCATTTAAGCTCACTAGTAAAGGCCTCTACTAATTCCAGATCTTGGCCTTGGAGGAAATGAGTGGTAGCTTTAGCCATAGGTCATAGGTTCCTAGGTTTCCCTGGTGGCTCAGTGGTCTACTCAGGTAGACCTGAGTTCTAATTCTGTGTCAGAAAGATCCCCTGAAGAAGGGAATGGCTACCCACTCTGATACCCTTGCCTGGGAAATCCCATGGATAGGAGGAGCCTGGCAGGCTACAGTCCATGGGCTCTCAAAAGAGTTGGACATGACTTAGCAACTAAAACAATAAATATCAATAATATCTAACTTTTAAAACCAATGAGACAAAGGGTCCCAAAACTGATAGAAAGATATGAAAAACACATGGACTGAAAATTTATGACAGGCATAGAACTGACTCTTAACCACCTGAAATAATGCTTAATCTCACTAAATAGAAATTCACATTAAAACAATGCTGAGATAGGGAGATGAACTCAGACCTGACACAAAAATTTGAGTTAATGGCCAGGACATTTAAACAGTTACTCTAGCTATATTCCATATGTTCAAAATGTTAAGTACAAACATTGAAAACATAAAAGGGTCATGAAGTTTAAGAGAAGGAAACTACAGTACTTGAGATGACATAGTCACTGGATGGGACTAATGGCAGATGAGACATTACATTAAGAAAGGTTTCTGTGTTTGAAGACATATCAAATGAAGCCATCCAGAGTAAGACAGGGAGAATAACCTAATATGTAAAATGGATAATATACTATGGCCAGTTAGGGTTTCCCCAAGGAATGCAGTCTTGATTAAATATTCAAATATCATCTACACCTGAAACTAACATGATACTGTAAATCAACTATACATCAATAAAAAATATTAGGACATATTAACAAATTTTTAAAACATAATTTTATGTTCAATCATATTCAATAAACACAGAAAATGTATTTACCCAAATCTGACAATTTTTCATGATAAAAACACATAGAAAACTAACAACAGAAGGCAACTTCCTCAACCTGATAAAGGGCATCTATGAAAAACTGGTAGTTAGCAGTATAAATTATAAGACTGAATTTTTGCCCTTTTGATATTAAGACAAGGATTTCTACTTTCTTCACTTCTGGTCAACATTGTATTGGCAAGTCTATCCAGTGGAAAAAAATCAATAAAAAGAAATAATTAAAGTTTACTTTGGAAAAGAAACAAAACTGTCTTTATTCACAGATGACATGATTATCTATGTAGAAAGTCCAATGGAATCACCAAAAAGATACCAGAACTAATAAGTTAGTTGAGCAAGGTTGTGGAATATAATGTGAATATGAAAAAATCAGTTATATTTCTATATGACACTGAAGAATGATTGGAAACTAAATATACAATACCATTTACCAGAGCATCAAAATTATGAAAATATCTAATGAGAAATCTGACAAAGATGTGAGATCCTGTACACTAAACTGTGCTGCTGGGTTTATTAAAGAAGGCCAAAATTGGGGAGGCATATCATATTCATGGATGGGATAATTCAACCCTGCTAACATGTCAGTTATCCCCACACTGATCTATAGACTCAATGCAATCACATTCCAAATACCAGAAGGCTTTACTGTAGAAATTAACAAACTGATTCTATAATTTATGTGGAAATTTAAAGAACCAGAGCAACTTTGAAAAAGAGGAATAAAGAAGAAAGATTGCCATTACCTGGCTTCAGATTTTATTATAAAGGTGCAGTATTCAAGAAAGTGTGGTGCTGGTATAAATAATAGAAAAATAGATCAATGAAACAATATAGTTTCCAGAAAAAGACCCACACATATGGCCACATAATTTTTGAAAAAGTGACAAAAGAAATTCAGTACAGATATGACGGAGGGCAGCAGTAGGAAAGAAGGATTCAAAAAGGACACAAACTTTGGTGGGTGATGGGTATGTCACACTCTTGATTGTGGTGATATTTTTATATATGTCAACTTACAAAATTATATAACTTTAATACATATGGTATGTTGTGTATAAATTATACTTTAATGAAATTTTCCATTTCATTTTAATACATAGTTTTTAAAAGACATTTCTTTACTCAAATCTTGTTTATGTCTTAACTATCTCTGGTGAAGTGAGTATCTCTAATCTTTATCTTCATTTCTAAAATGGGAGTGATTACATTACCTACTCACAAAGTTCATTAAATTATTAACTGAAATAATACATGCAAATCACATAGAAAATGCTCAATAAATGGCAAATAACTGCAGTGTCTACATCATCTTGTTAAATGTTGCATAAAATCACATTTTAAATGTGTATCAAAATGTCTTTAACTCACCCTGATTATTAGCTTCTAATTCTTTAGCATTAAATACTACAATGACCATCCTTACATCTCCTTTGCCCACATGCATGATTATCCACTTACAATAAATATCTGCAAGGGAAATCTTTATTTCAAACCAAATAGCATGCACATTTTAAATGTCTGATACATGTTGTCAAGTTTACTTCCAGAAAGCTTTGTGTTAATTTGCATTCCCAGAAGTACTATATAAGAGTGTTGCTTTCTTTTCCCCCTTTCATATCCTAGCTGGCACTAAGTATTCTTTTTTTTTCCTTTAATCTTATCTGATACATGAGAAAAAAAAATGTATTTCTTAAATCTTTTACAAAGTCCTTTAAACTTTTAAGAGAAGACTGAAGATATTATTACATAAATGCAGGCACTACTGAGAGGCAATGGAGATCATTTCATAAAAGGATAGGGACCAGTTAGCTCCAGATTTTGCTAGGCACTGTTGATCATCTACCCCAGCCTGTTCATCATCTCTTCTTCTTACTGATAGAACTTACTTTGCTTCAACTAATCCTATCCACCATGCAGCCCCTTGACCTAAGAGGCAATCAAACAAAGGTGGATGATGAGAGCAGCCAAAATAAATATGAAAGTTTATAATAGTCTGCCCCACATAGCTTTTTGAGGATCCACAGAGCTCAATTTCTTCCTCCAAAGAAACCTCCCAGTGAGAGGTGAGTAAACCTGACCTGGAAATTTCATAAATTACCCCCCAAATTCAGAGTTTGGCTGAAGGGAAGAAATCATAAGCAAATCTGTTCAAAGATGCAGACAGTACTATTACTGAAAAACCCAAATCCTGAACCTCTCTTCCTCTAACCACGATCTGGAAAAGGTGCTAGAATTTGGTATGATTCTCAATTCCCTGCTGGGAGGAGAGCTGAAGGGGAAAACAGAAGGATCATAAAAACTCAGAACTCAAAAAAAAAAAAAAAAAGAAAGAAAACCTCAGAACTCATTAGCAACAGCAATGAACAGAAAGTTAGTCAAACAGAAGACCAAGAAGAAAAGAAACAAAACCTAGAGGAGTGGGAAATGTGAGAAATAACATCTGAAAACACTATCTCCTCCTAATGCAATGAGTCCTTAACACACAGATGCCTTCTACTTGGCCTCTTATCTCCTTAAGAGAGTGAAGTACTGCTTGAGAAGGATAAAAATTCTCCTTGTGAGAAAAACAGCAAAAGGGAAACTAAGCCTGGCTAACTCACTTTGCCACAGTTGAGACTTAATGTTCCACTACTGACATGGTAGCCTATCTGATGTGCTAAGGTCTCTCTCTCTGGAAAATCTCAGGAAAAGTTCCAGGACATTTACCAAGATCTTAGAAGATAAGACAAAGCCCAAGTGTGGCAATCAATTCTGCTTACAGACCCAACTGATGCTTTTGGGTTTTTTTTTTTTTTTCCATACTCACTCCTGTAGTCTGGAGGAAACTCAGCTCTCAAATTATGCTTAAGGAAAATAATTTCCCAACAAGGTAAAATGAGAGTCAAGAGAAATTCATTCAAAATATATCAAAAGAAACAAATGTACAGGTTAGAACTGCATATTTTTAGTATAATTAAGATTTTTTTTTCAATTTTTTGGCCATGCCACCCAGTATGTGGGATCTTATTCCCCTGACCAGGGATCAAACTCATGTCCCCTGCAATGGAAGAGTGAAGCCTTCCCCACTGGACCACCATGGAAGTCCCAATAATTAAATATTTTTTTAAAGTATTAAAAAAAAAGAGCCAAGAACATACAATGGAAAAAGACATGTAATACTTTTTGACATGTAATACTGGGAAAAGTAGACAGCTACACGTAAAAGAATGAAATTGAACATTCTCTAACACCATATGCAAAAATAAACTCAAAATGGATTAAAGACCTAAATGTAAGGCCAGACACGATAAAACTCTTAGAAGAACACACAGGCAGAACACTCTTTGATATAAATTGCAGCAATAATGATACCTGATTAAACTTAAAAGCTTTTGTAAAGGAAACCTTAAAGAAAACAAACAAACAAACAAAAAATCAACCCTTAGAATGGGAGAAAATGTTTGCAAATGAAGTGACCAAAGAGAAATTAATCTGCAAAATATACAAAAAGCTCACACAGGTTCAGTTTAGTTCAGTCGTTCAGTCGTGTCCAACTCTTTGCAACCCCATGAATCACAGCACGCCAGGCCTCCCTGTCCATCACCAACTCCCGGAGTTCACTCACACTCACATCCATCGAGTCAGTGATGCCATCCAGCCATCTCATCCTCTGTCGTCCCCTTCTCCTCCTGCCCCCAATCCCTCCCAGCATCAGAGTCTTTTTCAATGAGTCAACTCTTCGCATAAGGTGGCCAGGTTAGTACCAAATTAAAAAAAAAAAAATACAGTCAGAAGATTTACATAGACATTTCTCCAAAAAAGACATACAAATGGCCAAAAAGCACATGAAAAGATGCTCAACATCAGTAATTATTAGAGAAATGCAAATCAAAACTACAGTGAGGTATCACCTCATAGTAGTTAGAATGGCCATCATCAAAAAATCTACAAATAATAAATGCTGGAGATGGTGTAGAACCCTCCTACACTGTTAGTGGGAATTTAAATTGGTACAACCATTATAGAGAATATGGAGGTTTCTTAAAAAAAATAAAAATAGAATTACCATATGATCCATTAATCCCATTCCTGGGCATATATTATGAGAAAAGAACTATAATTCAAAAAGGTACATGCACCCCAATGTATATTGCAGCACTACTTACAATATGCAGAACATGGAAGCAACATAAATGTCCATCTACAGAGGAATAGATAAAGATGTGATACATATATACAATGGAATATTACTCATCAATAAAAAGAACAAAATAATACCATTTGCAGCAATTGGATGGACATAGAGACTATCATGAATGAAGTCAGTCAGAAAAAGACAAATATCATATCACATATGTGGAATCTACAAATATGGTACAAATGAACTTATAAGACAGAAGTAGAGTCACAGAGGTAGAAAAAAAGTTAACAAGATGGTAAGGGGGGATAGATAAATTGGGAGATTGGGATTGACATATACACACTATATGTATAAAATAGATAACTAATAATGACCTACTGTACAGCACAGGGAACCCTACTCAATACTCTGTAATTACCTATATGGGGAAAGAGTCTAAAAAAGAGTGGATAGACATATATAACTGATTCACCTTGCAGTATACCTGACACAACACTGTAACTCAACTATACTCCAATAAAAGTTGTAAAAGACAAAACAAAACAAAAAATGTTAATGCATCTTTGTAAAGAGTCCACAGAAGGCAATAGAGGAAGATGGACAAGTAGCAAGCAAAACAGATAAAGGTTTTATTCAAAAGGAAATATAAAGGACAATCTCTTCAGAAAATACTGCTGAAATAGGAGGTAACTTAGTAAGAGCTCAAAATGAGATGATAAAACATCAAAATGAAACTTAAAAGGAATGGTACAAAGCCAAGGAAATTGAGAACTAAAACATCATAATTGAACTAATATACAGTGTAGAAATAGCAAGTAGTTGAGTAGTCACTGATGAGAACCAAATATAACCAGTATCCTTGAGGCAAAAATTCCAACTAGAAATGGAAGTATATCAAAGACATAATTAAAATAAAATCAGAACCTGAAGATCAAAATGTCATGCTGTACTTAAAAGATGCATACAAAATTATCACCATTCCATTATTATGGTTATACAATTTAATTTCAAGGGTTAAAGATAATTTTTTAGTCTCTAGGCAAAAACAGTAAGAGGATAAGACAGACCTCAAAGTTCTCCATAGCAACATTTGTCTGATAAAAAAGCAATGTCTACAAAATGTCAAAACATAAAAAAGTATAACCCTGAAACATGAGGTTGATGCAAAAGTAACTGCAGTTTTTGCAGTGTTGACATTTGCCTTTTATATTGGCATACATTCGCAAATGTGGTTATGTTAAACATCATTTTAATGCACATTTTTTGCTTTAATTTTTTTGGCAATGACATTACTTGTATTTATTTTATGTGTATTTTAGACTATGGAATTGATGTTAGACAAAAAACAAATTCAAGTGATTTTCTTATTAAAGTTCAAAATGGGTTGTAAAGCAGCAGAGACAACTTGGAACATCAACAACACATTTGGCCCAGGAACTGCTAAGGAACTTATAGTGCAGTGGTGGTTAAGAAGTTTTGCAAAGGAAATGAGAGCCTTGAAGATGAGGAGTGCAGTAGCCGGCCACTGGAAGTTGACAATGATCAATTGAGAGCACTCACTGAAGCTGATTCTCTTACAACTACAAGAGAAGTTGCCAAAGAACTCACCGTCAATCTTTCTATGATCATTTGGCATTTGAAGCAAATTGGAAAGGTGAAAAAGCTCAATAAGTGGGTGCCTCATGAGCTGACTGTAATTTTTTTTTAAAGTCATTTTGAAGTGTCATCTTATTTTATGCGACAACAATGAGCAATGTATTGTTTGGATTTGATGTGCAATGAAAAGTCGATTTTGTATGACAGCCTGCAATGACCAGCTCAGTGGTTGGACCGAAAAGAAACTCCAAAGCATTTCCCAAAGCCAAACTTGCACCAAAAAAAGGTCATAGTCACTGTTTGGTGGTCTCCTGCCCATACGATCCACTTCAACTTTCTGAATCCCAGTGAAACCATTACATCTCAGAAGTATGTTCAGTAAATCAATGATATGCACTGAAAACTGTAATGCCTGCAGCCTACACTGATCAACATAACGGGTCCAGTTCTCCTCCACAGCAACACCCAACTGCATGTCGCACAACCAATGATTCACAATTCAAACAACTTGGGTTACAAAGTTTTGCCTCATCCACCATATTTACCTGACTTCTCACCAACTGACTGTCAATTCTTCAAGCATCTCGGAAACTTTTTGCAGGGAAATACTTCCACAACTAACAGGAGGCTGAAAATGCTTTCCAAAAATTCGTTGAAACCCAAGGCTAGGATTTTTATGCTACAGAAATAAACAAACTTATTTCTCATTGGCAAAAATGTCTTGATTGCAATGGTTACTATTTTGATTAATACAGATGTGTTTGAGCCTAGTTATAATGATTTAAAATTCATAATCTGAAACCACAATTACATTTGTACCAACCTAATATTTATTTAACTTGATATAAAGATGTCTAGTTTTCCATGAATACATATTCTCCTCTTATAACTGAATTTTGAGTTGAGAATATGGGCATAAAACTAAACAATAGCATTTCAACCTTCTCTTTTATAGATGAGTGTGACTTTAAAACTAAGATTAAATAGTAGCCAAATGGATGTGAGCAAAGTGTAATGTTTCATTCTATATTATGTTCTTCAAGGCACTGAACATGCCCTATATAATTTTTCCCTTTGTGTGGCTCAGAAGTGGTCAAGATGTTGAAATCACATTTTGGGTTCAATTGTGACACTCCAAAATGTACATCTTTAGAAGGAAACAAACATAAATCATTATGGCATTGGGTGTGGCCATGGATTCTTATATGTGACACAAAAATCATGAGCAATGCAAGGAAAATATATAAAGTGGATGTCATCAAAATGAAAAACTTTTATACAAAAGACGTTATCAAGAAAGTGAAAATATAATCTAAAAAACGAAAGAAAATTATATGTAAACCATATCTGATAAGTTTAAGTATCCAGATTATACAAAGAACTTCTATCTAAACAACAAAAGGACAAACAACTAAATATTTTCAATGGGCAAAGTATAAACAGACATTTATCCACAGAAGATACACAAAATGTCAAGTAGATATTTGTAAAGATGCTCAATATAACGCCAAAGTAATTATGGAAATACAAATCAAAATGATGAAGTACTACTTCACTCCCATTAACTTCAGTTCAGTCTCAGTCATGTCTGACTCTTTGTGACCCCATGGACTGTAGCATGCCAGGCCTCCCTGTCCATCACCAACTCCTGGAGCTTACTCAAACTCATGTCCATTGAGTCAGTGATGCCATCCAACCATCTCATCCTCCGTCGTCCCCTTCTCCTCCTGCCTTAAATCATTCCCAGCATAAGGGTCCTTTCAAATAAGTCAGCTCTTCTCATCAGGTGGCCAAAGTATTGGAGTTTCAGCTTCAGCATCAGTCCTTACAAAGAATATTCAGGACTGATCTCCTTTAGGATGGACTAGTTGGATCTCCTTGCAGTCCAAGGGACTCTCAAGAGTCTTCTCCAACACCACAGTTCAAAAGCATCAATTCTTTGGTGCTCAGCTTTCTTCACAGTCCAACTCTCACATCCATACATGACTACTGGAAAAACCATAGTCTTGACTAAATGGACCTTTGTTGGCAAAGTAATGTCTATGCTTTTTAATATGCTGTCTAGGTTGGTCATAACTTTTCTCCCAAGGAGCAAGCGTCTTTTCATTTCATGGTTGTAGTCACCATCTGCAGTGATTTTGGAGCCCTAAAAAATAGTCTCTCACTGTTCCCACTGCTTCCTCATCTATTTGCCATGAAGTCACGGGACCAGATGCCATGATCTTAGTTTTCTGAATGCTGAGTTTTAAGCCAACATTTTCTCTCTCACTTTCATCAGGAGGCTCTTTATTTCTTCACTTTCTGCCATAAGGATGGTGTTATCTGCATATTTGAGTTTATTGATATTTCTCCTGGGAATCTTGATCCCAGCTTGTGTTTCATCAATCCCAGCATTTCACATGATGTACTCTGCATATAAGTTAAATAAGCAGGGTAACAGTACATAGCTTTGACGTATTCCTTTCCCTATTTGGAACCAGTCTGTTGTTCCATGTCCAGTTCTAACTGTTGCTTCCTGACCTGCATTCAGATTTCTCAGGAGGTAGGTCAGGTGGTCTGTATTCCCATCTCTTTCAGAATTTTCCAGTTTGCTGTGATCCACACAAGTCAAAGGCTTTGGTGTGGTCAATAAAGCAGAAATAGATGTTTTTCTGGAATTCGCTTGCTTTTTTGATGATCCAACATATGTTGGCAATTTGATCTCTGGTTCTTCTGCCTTTTCTAAATCCAGCTTGAACATCTGGAAGTTCATGGTTCACTTATTGCTGATGCCTGGCTTGAAGAATTTGGGGCTTTACTAGCGTGTGAGATGAGTGCAATTGTGTGGTAGTTTGAGCATTCTTTGGCATTGCCTTTCTTTGTGATTGGAATGAAAACAGATCTTTCCCAGTCCTGTGGCCACTGCTGAGTTGTCCAAATTTGCTGGCATATTGAGTACAGCATTTTCAGAGCATCATCTTTTAGGATTTGAAATAGCTCAACTGGAATTCCATCACCTCCACTAGCTTTGTTCATAGTGATGCTTCCTAAGGCCCACTGGACTTCACATTCCAGGATATCTGGCTCTAGGTGACTGATCACACCATCATGATTATCTGGGTCATGAAGATCTTTTTTGTATATTTCTTCTGTGTATTCTGGCCAGTTCTTAATATCTTCTGCTTCTGTTAGGCCCATATCATTTCTGTCCTTTATCGTGCCCATCTTTGCATGAAATGTTCCCTTGTTATCTCTAATTTTCTTGAAGAGATCTCTAGTTGTTTTCTTCTATTTCTTTCCATTGATCACTGAGGAAGGCTTTCATATCTCTCTTTGATATTCTTTGGAACTCTGCATTCAAATGGGTATATCTTTCTTTTTCTCCTTTGCCTTTCACTTCTCTTCTTTTCACAGCTATTTGTAAGGCCTCCTCAGAAAACCATTTTGCCTTTTTCCATTTCTTTTTCTTGGGGATGGTCTTGATCCCTGCCTCCTGGACAATGTCATGAGCCTCCATCCATAGTTCTTCAGGATGGCTGTAAAAAAAGAAAAGATGAAAACTCTAAAGAGAAACATGTTCATAACAGAACTATTTTTGATAGTCAAGACTTGAACACAACCCATGTGCCCATCAATAGATGATTATCTTATGAAGATGTGATAAATATATCTATATATCTAAAATGTACATAAATATATTTACATACACAAATAAATATATAAATAAAGATTAAAAAAGAAAAAAGAGAACAGAATACAAGTGTTTTCAAAACTATAGATAAATGGAAACCCTAGTTCACTGGTGGTGAGAATGTAAAATGTTTCAGCTGCTTTGGAAAACATTTTGACAGTTTCTCAAAAAGTTAAACAAAGAATATACCATGTGACTCTGAATTCCACTCAAAAGAACTGAAAACACCAACTCAATTATATGTGTGTGTGTATATATATGTGTGTGTGTGTGTGTGTGTTCAAAGCAGCACTGTTCTTAATTTAGAAAGCATCCAAATATCCATTAACAGATGGATAAACTAGAGTAAGTCCCCTACATATAAATGAGAACCATTCCAAGAGTGCATTCATAAGTCCAATTTGCTCTTAAGTCCAACAATGGTAGCCTAGGTACCCAGCTAACATTTTGTCCTACACTTTAACAGGTTTATAACACTTTTCACAAATACATAAAAAACAAATACAAAAAATAAACATTTTAAAACTTACAGTATAATACATTGAAAAGTACAATTGTACAGTAGTATAATACAACATCTGGCATCAAGTGAACAGGGAGGAAGAGTTACTGACTGGAAGAGGGGAAGAGGCAGGAGATGGCAGAACCAAAATTGTTGTTCAGTCACTAAGTCATGGCTGACGGTTTTCAATCCCAGGGACTGCAGCACACCAGACTTTCCTGATCTTCACCACTCCCTGAGTTTGCTCAAGCTCAGGTCCATTATGTCGGTGATGCCATCCAACTATCTCATCATCCTCTGTCCATCCCTTCTCCTCCTGCCCTCAATCATTGACAACTCAGGGTCTTTTCTAATGACTCTACTCTTCATATCAGGTAGCCAAAGTATTGAAGCTTCAGCCTCAGTCCTTGCAATGAATATTCAGGGTTAATTTCCTTTAGGATTGACTAGCTTGATCTCCTTGCTGTCCAGGAGACTCTCAAGAGTCTTCCCAACACCACACTTTAAAAGCATCAATTCTTCAGCTCTCAGCCTTTTTTATGGTCCGACTGTCACATCCATACATGACTACTGGAAAAACCATTAGCTTTGACTAGATGGACTTTTGTCAGCAAAGTGATGTCTCTGCCTTTTAATATGCTGCAATTTTGTCACAGCTTTTCCTTCAAGGAGCAGGCATCTTTTAATCTCATGGCTCGTTGAATCTCAACATTAAAAAAACTAAGATCATGGCATCTGGTCACATCATTTCATGGCAAATAGATAGGGCAAAAGAACTGAAGGCTTATCAACAATAGGAGCTGAAGGACAAGCTGCAATTTCATTCATCCCTGATGTTAATGACACAGGTTCCCGTTCCTTGCTGGGCTCAGTTCTATTTTCCGGTAGTCATGCATGGATGTGAGAGTTGGACTATAAAGAAAGCTGAGCACCGAAGAATTGATGCTTTTGTACTGTGGTTTTGGAGAAGACTCTTGAGAGTCCCTTGGACAACAAAGCGATCCAACCAGTCCTAAAGGAAATCCTTAAGGAAATCAGTCCTGAATATTCATTGCAAGGACTGATGCTAAAGCTAAAACTCTAATATTTTGGCCATCTGATACAGAGAATGGACTCATTGGAAAAGACTCTGACACTGGGAAAGACTGAGGGCAGGAGGAGAAGGAGACCACAGCAAATGAGATGGTTGGATGGCATCACCTACTTGATGGACATGAGTTTGAGCAAGGTCTGGGAGTTAGTGATGGACAAGGAAGCCCAGCATGCTGCAGTCCCTGGGGTCACAAAGAGTAGGACATGACTGAGTGACTGAACTGAACTGATCCCTTTTAAAAAAAAATGATCCAGTGATGTCTGGGTAGTAGCTTTTTTTTCCCCCTCATCATAGATAAGATGGTAACACTGTATTGCATTCTGAACAGTTGCTGCAAGCTTTGTATCCTGTTCTATGTTAAGGTCCTGTGCATCAAAAACTAACAGTGCCTTCCCAAATAGACCTAAGCTATGTGACTGGACAAGTGAATTCACGTTCACCTTTTTAAAAGTTTGCCACTTGAAGGCTCGTATGTAGGGGACTTACTATACACCTGTACCTGATATTATCCAGCCATCAAAAGTATTGACATATGCTTCAATGTAGATGAACCTTGAAAACATGCTAAGTAAAAGAAGCCAAATGCAAAAGATCATGTGTTTTGTGATTTCACTTACATGAAATATTCAAAATAAATAAATCCATACAAACAGAATACAGATTGGTGGTTGCCAGGGGCTAGTAGATATTGGGAGAAACTGCTGAATGGTAAGGGGCTTTACTTTGGAGTGACAGAATTATTTTTGAACTAGACAGAGATGGTGGTTGTCCACTGTGAATATACTAAATGTCACTGCATTGTTCATTTCAAGTGGTTAATTTTATGTTATGTGAAATACACCTCAGTAAAATATTTAAGTTTCAAAAGAAATATTTAAGTTCTAACCCCTGGTGCCTGCTAATGTGACTTTATTTGGAAATAGGGTCGAGACCTAACTAAGTAAAATGAGGTCATGGCAGCTTCTGTGAACTGTAACCAATAGCTAGTGTCCTTATAAAAGGAGAAAAACTTGGATACAGACCCAATAGTAAGGCCATGTTACAACTGGGGCAGAAATCAGAGTAGCTGAAGCAGCAATCTAAGAATGCCAAGAATTTCTTGGTAACCACCAGAAGCTGGGAAGAGGGTAAAAAAGGATTCTTCTCTAGAGCCTTCAGAGGAAGAGTGGTAATGCAAACACCTTTATTTCAGGTTTCTAGCCTCTGGGACTGTGAAAGGATACATTTCCATTGTGTAAGCCACCTAGTAGTCCTAAGAGATGAATATAGACGTGCAACAGTGATCATGGCCCACAAGGTATAAGCCTCATGATGAGAACTGCAGAATAATAAGCTGTAGGGAGCCTGGGCATAAGCATTTTATATGCAAATAAAGCAAATCTGTGTCCAAAAAATGTAAGTTAAGACGTCTTCAGAAAACAAACCATTGTAAGACACAAGACTGGTGTACCAAAAAGATGCGTGATGGAAGACTTAGTGAACTGGAAAAAAGGATTGCAACTTTGTTTTTAAATGCAACTGAAATAAGGAACACCACTGTGAAATGCTGTTAAGTGAAAAAACAAAATCACAGGCATCAAAATATACAGATGGCAAGTTTACAAAGGAGTGCCTATCAAGCACAGCAGAAATTATGTGTCTTCAACAAAAATAAGCTACTGCAAACTTCACTTTTACCAGTAACACTGCTGCTCAGCATGTTAAACAACACGACATAAATGTGGATGTGAAGGCAAATTCTTTTAATTCTTTAATTTTAAACTTCATGAAAATAAATATATATTATTCAGTTTTATATTTTCAGTTCATATTAATAATATGAATCAGGTACACATAGGTTGTTGAAATACATTATAATACTATCCTATAAATTTGAAAGAGTCCCTGGTGGCTCAGATGGTAAAGAGTCCGCCTGCAATGCAGAGACCCATGTTCGATCCCTGGGTCAGGAAGATCCCCTGGAGGAAGGCATGGCAACCCACTGCAGTATTCTTACCTAGAGAATTCCATGGACAGAGGAGCCTGATGGGCTATAGTCCATGGGGTAACAAAGAGTTGAACATGACTGAGTGACTAACACTTCACAAATTAAAAAAGATAATTAGAATAGACAAAGTCTACAAATATCTCAACTAGTAACCCTAAGTATAAAAAATACTATTCTATTTTATAGAATCAAATGCAGATTCTATCCACATTTGGAAGAACTTATGCATTTCTAAATGGATGAGCTCAACGTATGTCATCAAGCTGAGTCTGTGACTTCCTCTGAGGTAAAACACCCCAGCCTCTAGGCCACCGTTAATGGGCTCCAAAATTTGTCTTCTTTCCAGTTCTTCTTTTATATCACCTCAATGCAAGGACTTCTGCTAGAGCAGAGTTTCTCTACCTGCTAACCATTTCATATTTCCTTTCATTAAACTTTAAGTGAAATTCCACCTTCCCTTACATTATGAATGGAGACCAACAGTATTAGGAGTAGCTGTGACTCTGTCACTAATAGGAACCACAGATATTTAAGATCACATTACTGTTGTTGAAAATTGCTTCAAATGTTTCCCAGATTTAGACAAGCTGCTAGACCTTGTTATATAATTCACAGCAGGGAAAATACATTTATAGTACTCTATCAAGCATTTATTTTCTCTTAGATAGTTCAGGGCTGAGGACTCCACAGATTTCCTCAGCAGCTATTTCACTCACCATGCAAAGGAGAAAAAAAGTCTCTTTATATACAAATAGCATCTTTATATATGTCTCATAAAATTTGACATTACCTTGAATATAGTAGAACAATATCAATAATATGGTCACCATTATATGAGAGATAATACAGAATTTAAAAAAAACTTCTACAGTGAAAAATGACACTGCTTGAACAAATTTTCCTTCAGAGCTACACAGTCAGTAACACTGGGATGTCTTACACACTAGCTGTTATAATTAAATGGGATAACATACAACCAGGATGTTATTTGGCATACAGGACAATTCAGCACCTATTATTAAGATGACTGTTATATCATACATGTGGTACAAGTTAACAGTAGTCCCTAATTTATTTTCCTTAAATATATCTACCTGATTTTTTTTCTCATCATGTTTTTTATTTTATTTTTACTTTATTTTGCTTTACAATACTGTATTGGTTTTGCCATATATTGACATGAATCAGCCATGGGTGTACATGAGTTCCCAATCCTGAACCCCCCTCCCACCTCCCACCACATGTCATCTCTCTGGATCATCCTCATGCACCAGCCCCAAGCATCCTGTATCCTGTATGAACATAGACTGGCGATTCGTTTCTTACCTAATAGTATACATGTTTCGATGCCATCCTCCCAAATCATCCCACCCTCTCCCTCTCCCACAGAGTCTAAAAGTCCGTTCTATACATCTGTGTCTCTTTTGCTGTCTCGCATAGAGGGTTATCATTACCATCTTTCTAAACTCCATATATATGTGTTAGTATACTGTATTGGTGTTTTCTTTTCTGGCTTTCTTCACTCTGTATAATAGGCTCCAGTTTCATCCACATCATTAGAACTGATTCAAATGTATTCTTTTTAGTGGCTGAGTAATACTCCATTGTGTATATGTACCACTGCTTTCTTATCCATTCATCTGCTGATGGACATCTAGGTTGTTTCCATGTCCTGGCTATTATAAACAGTGCTGCAATGAACATTGGGATACACATGTCTCTTTCAATTCTGGTTTCCTCGGTGTGTATGCCCAGCAGTGGGATTGCTGGGTCATAAGGCAGTTCTATTTCCAGTTTTTTAAGGAATCTCCACACTGTTCTCCATAGTGGCTGTACTAGTTTGCATTCCCTCCAACAGTGTAAGAGGGTTCCCTTTTCTCCACACCCTCTCCAGCATTTATTGCTTGTAGACTTTTGGATCGCTGCCATTCTGACTGGCGTGAAATGGTACCTCATTGTGGTTTTGATTTGCATTTCTCTGATAATGAGTGATGTTGAGCATCGTTTCATGTGTTTGATAGCCACCTGTATGTCTTCTTTGGAGAAATGTCTATTTAGTTCTTTGGCCCATTTTTTGATTGGGTCATTTATTTTTCTGGACTTGAGCTGCATAAGTTGCTTGTATATTTTTGAGATTAGTTGTTTGTCCATTGCTTCATTTGCTATTATTTTCTCCCATTCTGAAGGCTGTCTTTTCACCTTGCTGATAGTTTCCTTTGTGTTTTTTTTTAAATTTACCAGTTCAAAATGAATTTCTAAAACATGAAAGGCCACATCTCTCATATCTCAATTTATTTCATAATTAAACTACCAATACTTTGAAAGCCAAAGTACAAAATGATTTGATAAGGATAATATTCAAGACCCAGATAACTATGGCTATGTGATCACTCACCTAGGGCCAGATATCCTGGAAGTGGGCCTTCAGCAGCATCACTATGGACAGAGCTAATGGAGATAATGCAATTCCAGTTGAGCTATTTCAAATCCTAAAAGATGATCCTCTGAAAGTGCTGCACTTAATATGCCAGCAAATTTGGAAAATTCAGCAGTGGTCATAGGACTGGAAAAGGTGTTTTCATTCCAATCCCAAAGAAAGTCAATGCCAAAGAATGCTCAAACTACCACACGATTGCATTCATCTCACACGCTAGTAAAGTAATGCCCAAAATTCTCCAAGTATGTGAATTCTCAAGTATTCTCGACAGTATGTGAACTGTGAACTTCCAGATGTTCAAGCTGGATTTAGAAAAGGCAGAGGAACCAGAGATCAAATTGCCAACATCCTTCAGATCATCGAAAAAGCAAAAGAATTCCAGGAAAACATCTATTTCTGCTTTATTGACTACACCAAAGCCTTTGACTGTGTGGATCACAACAGACTGTGGAAAATTCTTAAAGAGTTGGCAATACAGACCACCTTACCTGCCTCCTCAGAAATCTGAATGCAGGTCAGGAAGTTTAGAACTGGACATGGAACAACAGACTGGTTCCAAATAGGAAAAGGAGTACATCAAGGCTATATATTGTCACCTGCTTATATAACTTATATGCAGAGTACATCATGAGAAATGCTGGGCTGGATGAAGTGCAAACTGGAATCAAGATTGCCAGGAGAAATATTAATTACCTCAAATATGGAGATGACACCACCCTTATGGCAGAAAGTGAGGAGGGATTAAAGAGCCTCTTGATGAAAGTGAAAGAGGAGAGTGAAAAAGTTGGCTTAAAACTGAACATTCAGAAAACTAAGATCATGGCATCCAGTCCCATCACTTCATGGCAAATAGATGGGGAAACCATGGAAATAGTGAAAGACTTTATTTTGGGGGATCCAAAATCACTGCAGATGGCGATTGCAGCCATGAAATTAAAAGACGCTTACTCCTTGGAAGGAAAGTTATGACCAACCTAGACAGCAAATTAAAAAGCAAAGACATTACTTTGTCAACAAAAGTCCATCTAGTCAAGACTATGGTTTTCCCAATAGTCCTGTATGGATGTGAGAGTTGGATTATAAAAAAAAAGCTCAGCACTGAAGAATTGATGCTTTTGAACTGCGGTGTTGGAGAAGACTCTTGAGAGTTTCTTGGACTGCCAGGAGATCCAACCTATCCATCCTAAAGGAGATCAGTCTTGAGTGTTCATTGGAAGGACTGATGTTGAAGCTGAAACTCCAATACTTTGGCCACCTAATGTGAATAGCTGACTCATTTGAAAAGATCCTGATACTAGGAAATATTGAGGGCAGGAGGAGAAGAGGACGACAGAGGATGAGATGGTTGAATGGCATCACTGACTCAATGTACATGGGTTTGGGTGAACTCTGGGAGTTGGTGATGGACAGGGAGGCCTGGTATGCTGCAGTTCATGGGGTCACAAAGAGTTGGACATGACTGAGCAACTGAACTAAACTGAATGTAAATAGATCTTGCATGTCCTTCATTCCTTCAACAAAGTTGGGTTTTTCTGCTTCAGCTTCTGTGTCACTATCTTTTTCCTACATATGCCCTGAAACAGTAGGGGTCACTTTACTATGGGAAAGAAAATTAGAATTCAGTGTTAAAGCAGTGAATGAGCAAATATGTTAATCAAAAGATAAAAATCATGAATCTTTACACAGCTGAATTTGATTGCATTGAAATATATAAAATTATGTCAAAAACACGAAAAATTGGCAAAAATTTAACTATGGTATAAGACTTTAACATATTTATCTCGTTTTCTGACCAATTAAAGCACAAAATAAAATTACAGAAGATGCAAGCAATAAAGTTAATAAGGTTAATTTAATAGCTGCATATAATACTACATGCCAAGTAAATAGAAAATATAGCTTCTTTCCCAAACCCTCATGGATCATTCACAAAAATAGATCAGTATTAAGCTAGAAAAATATCTCACTTCAATAAACACCTAAATTCAGAAACTGTATAGGACATATAATTTCACAATATAATACAAATAGAAATTAATATAAAGATTCAAGCAAATAAACAACACAATAAAACTTCCTGAGTTTTAAAGCTATTATTGAAAATATGTCAGTCAATGAAAGCTATAATTATTGAGAAATATGTGAAAATATATTAAATTTGGTGAAATGTAATGCTTTACTTAATAACAGAGACTGAATGAAAATAAGTAAACATGTAACTAAAGTGAGAAAAAATGAGTCTATATCTAAGATGAGAGTGAGTAAATAAGACAAAAAAGCCAAAATTACAAGCTATGAAAATAGAAAATTGAATAATAAGCGCAAGAGCTATTTCTTGAAAACCATAACAATAGAACAGAAAAAGTTCAGTAAGTCTTAAATGTTATCTTCATGAACTATTTATGTTGCTCTGCTTCAGTTTTAAAGTGTTATATTTTTCTATAAACACCCACATATAAATATAGATAATACATACAATACCTGATGAAAAGGTTACATCCTTGAGAAAGAAATGTAATCTAAAAACATGTATGTCAAAGCTATTTTCCCTTATGAAATAACTGCAGAAGGTATTATCATATCCTTCCCAGAAAGCTAGCAGTTCTGTGCAATTATGAATTGCTTGCTCTGGCATTCCCATAGAGAGCTGCTGAGGCCTGTCTTGCTCTGCCACACTGATGAAGAGTAAGAGTAACTGCTATTTACCTTGTGGGGAAGAAACCAAATGTCCCTATTTGTCACCCTTCTCTGGCTTATGCAAAAGTCGATAAAAAAAAAAAATCACTTACATTATAATCCCAAAATAGAGTGGCCAAAAGTGGTTTAAGAACAGTAATGCTTAAATACGCCTTGTTAGGTTGTTTGCTTTGTTATAATATAAACATTTTGTGACATTCCCCAGATGTCCAGGAAAATCTACTGAACACACAAATGGTTTGTGTGGCAATTATAGGACTAAATTCTACATTTGGGATGTCCCAGTGCAGATCAAAGACATAACAAGGGATGTGGTAAGATGGCCTTGAAGCAGAACAAAATCAGTAAGGAGGGATACAAAGTCATGGGGAAACCACCTAAAAGGAAGACATAGCCATAGTCAGGAAACCATGGGTCTTTTTGCTAGGTATAGATTGTGGTCCAAGCCTAGCCTGAGATGCCTGTAAGGGTCAGTGATAACCAACTAATCCTTGGGCTATCTAGCAAAGTAACAGATTATTTTTCATTCTATATCCCAAGCTGTTTACAACAGATGGAAGTGCTTCAGGGAAATTAATCTCTTTAGTATTCAATTTACTCACAAGACTTATATTCTTTTTTTTTAATTCTATGAAATATTTTTTTTATTTTAATTGGGGGTTAATTACCTTACAATATTGTATTGGTTTTGTCATTCATCAACATTATCATATATGAAACGAATCGCCAGTCCAGGTTTGATGCAAGACATATTCTATGGACAATATCCCAGGTATCTATCCTGAAAGTTATTTTTATTGGATAAAGAGAGTTCCTTAGTTCTACTACAAATTAAGTCAAGGGTGCCCAAACTGTTCATATCTATGTATTAAAACCTAGTAGCTCAGATGGTAAAGAATCTGCCTGCAATGTTTGAAATCTGGGTTTGATCCCTGGATTGGGAAGTTCCCCTGCAGAAGGGAACATCTACCCACTCCAGTATTCTTGTCTGGAGAATTCCATGGACAGAGGAGTCTGGCGGGCTACGGTCCATGGGGTTGCAAAGAGTAGGACATGTCTGAGCAACTTTCACTCATTCATGTATTAAAATCTAAGCCTACAGCTTCATTTAACTAAAACTGAAAGTATATATTTCCCCTCTGCGCCATGTGGCTCATCATATAGAGGATATTTTACAACTATTTTGAACAATGTTGGAGGTTTCTTAAAAAACTGAAAATAGAGCTACCATATGATCCAGCAAACCAAACCCACTCCTGCACATTTATCTGGAGGAAACCACGATTTGAAGGGATATATGTGCCCCAATATTCAATGCAGTGCTGTTTAAATACAATAGCCAAGACATGGAAGCAACCTAAATGTTCATCAATGGATGAATGGATAAAGGAGATGTGGTACATATGTATTAATACAAGGAACATTATTCATTGATAAAAAGAATGAAAGAACGCCATTTGCAGCAACATGGATGGACCTAGAGATTATCATACTAAGTAAGGCACAGAAAGACAAAAATCATATCCTATCATCTATACATAGGGCCTTAAAAAATGATACAAATGAGCTTATTTACAAAATGAACAAACTAACAGACTTAGAAAACAAACTCATGGTTACCAAAGGGGAAAGGTGAGAGGCAGGGATAAATTAGGAAGTTGGAATTAATGGATAAAAACTACTATAATAAAATCAACTGTATAGCACAGGGAACTGTATTTAATATTCTGTAATAACATATATAGGAAAATAATCTAAAAAAATAGGTATATGCATAATTGAATTAGCTGGCTGTATACCTGAAACTAACATTATAAATCAACTCTGTGCATGTACTTAGTCACTCCAGTCGTGTCCAACTCTTTGTGACCCCATCAACTGCAGCCCGCCAGGCTCCTACTACAATATAAAATTAAAATTAAAAAAAAAAAAGATTGATCATACATCTGCCATTTCCCACAAGTTTCTCCATCCATTTTCTTTCTGTTAAGGTATTTCCATAACATTCAAAGTGCCAGAGATTACTTATTTATGTTAGAACTTTATTTAAAAATTCCAATCATAACTACCTTAGTGTTTTTCAGAAAATGAAATGACCTACCTTCTTATGCAGCACTTTCAAGGTAACATTAATTTTTCCCATTAAATTTACCCACTCAAAAATGGACAATTCAAGACTCCTATAAGCATAATCTTTCCTAAATTGTCACATTATCTTAGAGCCTAGGGTATGAACATCTCTACAGTGAGAGTGGTTGTTTGCTAGTGGCTGAAATTCTAAATGATACTTAATTTCTTGACATAACCTTGATTATCTAGGCACTATGGGCTTAAATAGTCTCTAAATTATTTTGCTTCTTAAAATGAAGAAAATTAGGCAGTCTTCTACACTCTGTCTTACATGATTTTCTTTGACAATAATGCTTCACATGGAGACAAGTTTCAAAAGATGAAAACACAATTGTTCTTTGGTTAGAGCTAGTTCAAAATTCATATCAGCATTAGCATACATGATATATTTGTGACTTATTCATGCTTAAACATATTCAGCACCCAGTATTTCCATGACATAGGTTAGAGTGATTTATCAAAATCTGTTGGATGATCAGTTTGTAACAACTGAAAATGCTATCTTTGTTTGCCTACTGCTGTGTTACTAAATCACTTCACAAATGAAGTAGGAAGGCCATGTGAAATAAAGTTCAAAGAACCTTTTCCTTCCACACAAATGTGAATTACCAGCTCAAGGGTCATAAGTAAAGAAAGTGGATTCCTATTTGGATTTGCTTCTCAAAGTCCCTTTCCTTATTGCTGACTTTAGACAACTAAAGTTGTGGACTTGATTCTAGCAGCACCATTTATCCTTGTTTCTTACAGGTATTTATACTCATCAGTATCTACTATAGCACAAAGTAGCCTGCTCCAGGGAAATGCATCACATTTGCCATTTTCCAGGGGAAATTATAAATATATTGAGTGAGAAAATAAAATAAATTTTCTAGGATAATAAGGATAAAGGTAAAATTTCACTTTAAAAAAGTGAACATTTAATATGCACTTTTATTGTCATTTGGGAGATAGTCATTTAAAGTCACAATAGTTGATTGAATGCCAATTCTGTCTGTGTCAAAGGGCTGGTTTTCAAACATACAGATGTGTTTGGCTTAGCTGTTGGCTTCTGTTAGGTCCCAAACTCTATCAGAGTACATAGCCCTCATAGATTTGACTGAGAACCTTGGGATAAATGCTCCAAGAGGTATTTATACAAAATAAAATAGAAAGAAGATTAATTTCGATAGGGAGAACTACAAGGATTATTAGAGCAAGTATGATCAAAGTTCATGTGGAAAGGATGGATAGATTTCAATAAGTGGAAGCGAGGAGGATGGTAGTAACCAAGGATCACAGAGTAAAGGACACATTCTGGAAAGTAAGGAAAACTAAGAATGGAGGTGACAGAGCATCATGTATATGTGTGTTTTGGAAGGAAGTATATTGTACAGATACAGGAAAGAAAAATGCAAATGGCCAGGTTTTTGAGAATGGTAAGTCATTATCAGAGCAAACCAAGAACTATCTCTACCTATGTCACATCATCCTAGGCCTATGGATAGATGCTCTCTCTAACCAAGTTTTAGCTCTCTCCTCCATAGTCATTACTGGATGGAAAAGAATCAAATATCTATGATCTCTAAAGCACATACCTCTCCAGTGCCCCAAATGGTTGATAGAGACTACTAAAACTTGGTATACCATAGTCAGATGATAATTCTCTGGGAATTACAGCAAACAAGGATCAGTGATTGGCTATCTATGAGCAGTGAGGAAATGGCAGAGATCAAAGAAAACTAACAGAGAGAACAAGAAGAAGTGACAATACAAATATGTTGTAGCCAATTCCTACTACTGTGATTCCCATCTTATTAAATTCACTAACGTCAACCTAGTTCCCAAGCCAGAATCTAATAGCTCTATTTGATTTCCCTCTTTTCTTCTCCTTTACATCTAAGTCACCAACAAATCTCATCCATTTTGCCTTTAAAGTATTTCTCATTCCATCCATTTTGCTCAATCTCAATCGCCACTACTCTAGTCCCAACCACCATCAACTCTCAGTTTCGGCTACTTCAAC
The DNA here is from genome assembly GCF_016772045.2 of Ovis aries. Classification (NCBI taxonomy): domain Eukaryota; kingdom Metazoa; phylum Chordata; class Mammalia; order Artiodactyla; family Bovidae; genus Ovis; species Ovis aries. The sequence goes on along the minus strand of NC_056080.1, from coordinate 92,343,350 downwards.
AGGTTCCCCTGTTAACACCACTACCCCATTCCAAGCCACCCTCTACACTATAGAGGTATTTTTCTAAAATGAAAATCTTTATCAAATTACTTCCCTGCTTAAAAACTCGATTGCATTTTCCATTTCCCCTAAAGATGAAAGCAAAACTCCTCAACATGGTTTTGAAAGCCCTTCTTGAACTAGCACCTACCTTTCAAACTTTGTCTCTACCTCTCCTTCAAAGTGCATTCTGCAGTTTCAATACAACCTGCCATTTGCTGTTGTATGGACAGGTCTTTATTTTTGTCACTGCAGCCTTTTTGTCCCCTGTGTCTGGATTCCCTTCCTACTATGCGTTGCCATGAGGACCTTATAAGAAGAAACTGAAGCCTCTGCCTCTGTTTCTGTTACTGTGTCTTCCATCTGTGAAGGACACCATCATCCAAAGTTCTGAAAACTCAGAAGTCAATAATGATTCATCTTAAAATGTTCCCTATTCCTCACCTCACATTTTCAAAAGATTTTGCATCCTGTGGATTTTTAATTATGTAGAATCTAACATATCCCCCCCCTTATTTTCATGTGCATTTCCCCACCCCAGTTCAAGCTCTCATCAAATGTCACACCTGGATTCTAGAAACAGCCACTTAACTGGTCCCATGAAATCCCCATGCCCTTCTAATACTTTCCATATCCTATAAACACAGAATTGTATATTTCTTTACATCAAAGCAGCCTGGCAGGATCAGCTACAGAGCAGCTGGGATCAAAGCAGTTGGACTTCAAAGGTCTTAAGCCTCATCAGTTGCAACTGCAACCAAGGAACCAAACAAGACTTTTTCAGACCTTCATTATGATGAGTTCTGCCCTCCTTCCTGCAGGTAGGTTGCAAGGCTACACATCTTGCAATTGCTATGATTCCATTCCTTAGCAATTGGGATTGACATGAAAGAATGAGAGATCAGCAAAGTGTAATCCATTATTAGGACAATAGAGAAAGGCTTCCTGATGTGTGGAGACTAAAAGGAAGTGGATGACAAGAGGACATAGTAAAGGACAGTGGATCAGCAAAAATTCAATCTGTTAAGTGTGCCAGGGTCAGAATGGAACTGTTACTCTTGCTTTGTTTTTCCTGCCGTCTCTATCACTGAAGATCTGTATGTCCTTAGGAAAGTAATACAACCTCTCTGATCCTATTTCCTTACTCATGAAGTTGGGATAATTCTAAAATCTACCTCACAGGGTTTCTGTGAGTCTAAAATGAGGTAACATGAGTGACACAATTTGACACATAATCAGCATTCAGTAACCATTTCCTTGGCATTCATAAGTCCCTTGCCACCACTCTTCCCAGGTTTAGTTTTTGTTTTGTTCCTTCTTCTTGGGCAATTAGAGTCAATAGTGAGAGATGACCAGGCCTTCAGACGCAATATGCATCTCATTTGTGCTTTGCTTAAACAGTGGCAATACATCAATCTATCAGCTGGAAAACAAGTTTAATTAATTGGCTTCCCTGAGCTGTGCCTCCTGAACTAGATGAAGATTTCTCAGGACACCAATATCCGTGGGTAAGCAATCAAGCACTTTGTCCAGAACAGGCAAACACCAGCTTCTGTGGTAAGAAGGGACTGGCATGCTTTAGTCAGGCCCAAGGGATTCCAGGAGCCTCCACAGAATCCTTTAAAGCTCCACACATGCCTGCAAATTCTTAACAAAACCCTGGTTCCCTGAAAATTGTTCAGATGATAGAAGATCTGTGGTGCAAATAATATGTGGTGAAAAGACCTTGGTGTAAGGCTCTTATTCTGGCTTTCCCTGAGCTGTATCTCATGGCCATGAGGTTCCTCCCAGCCTGATTGGCAAAATGATTTCCATGATTAATGAGTGGTCATGACAAGATAGCCACAAGGAGAAATGGGAAAGAAAAGAGAGCGTTAGTGGAGTGGAAACTCCCAGGAGGTGTGTGGAAATGAGTGGTAAATTTGAAGTGAAAGGCTGTAGGGAATAGTCAATTGACTGGAAAAGGAGAATGAAGGGTTAGTTTTCAAAAAGAAAACAAAAACACAAGCAAGTCAGCCAGTTGTCCTCGAGAGCTGCTCATCTCCATTTAGTCAGAAGAAATGTCAAAAGTCAAGAGGAGATTCTCAACAGAATTTCTAACATAACCAAGGAAGATCTAATTTTTTCTAGGATCCCATTTTGTATAAGAAACAAGGTCTATCAGTAAGGATACTCTAGAGGAAGAGAACCAAACTGAGACACTACACAGTTGACCCCAGAACAACAGAGGGATTAGAGACATCAATCTTCCAACCAGTCAAACATCAGAAATCCCCACATAACTTACAGTTGGCCTTCCACATCCACAAATTAAGCCAACCACAGATTTTGCAGAATTTACTATTGAAAAAAATGTGCACATAAATGGACCTGTGTAGCTGAAACTGGTGGTGTTCAAGGGTCAAATCTGTTGATGTTATTTAGTCGCTCAGTCATGTCCAACTCTTTGCAACACCATGGACTATAGCCTGCCAGGCTCCTGTATCCACGGGATTTCCCAGGCAAGAATACTGGAGTAGGTTGCCATTTCCTTCTCCAGAGAATCTCCCTGACCTAGGGATTGAACCCACATCTTCTGCATTGGCAAGTGGATTCTTTTGCCACTGAGCCACCAGCAAAGCCCAAAAAGGTTACTTTATTATATTATATTATATTATATTATATATATTTAGAGATTTTTATAAAGGAATTGACTTATGCATTTGTGGGGTGGGGCAAGTCCAAAATCTCTAAGGCAGGCTGGTAGATTGGAAACTCATTGAAGACTTGACATTGCAATCTTAAGTTTGAATCCCATAGTGTAGGCCAGCAGGTTGCAAACTCAGGCAGAATTTGTATGTTACAGTAATTTTTTTTTTCTGTGTTACAGTCTTAAGGAAGAATTCCCTCTATCTTCAAGAAGCCTCAGTTTTTACTCTTAACGCCTTCAGCCAATTGGACAAGGTCTACCTATTACGTTGATGAAATCTCCTTTAAGTGATTAACATTTGCAATCAATAATACCTTAACAAAACAGTCCGAAATGCAGTACTTGGGTGCATCTCAAAAATGTTATAATGATCTTGGTTTATTTCCAAGGCAAACTATTCAACATCACAGTAATCCAAATCTATGCTGCTGCTGCTAAGTCACTTTAGTCGTGCCCGACTCCGTGCGATCCCATAGATGGCAGGCCACTAGGCTCCCCAATCCCTGGGATTCTCTAGGCAAAAACATTGGAGTGGGTTGCTATTTCCTTCTCCAATGCGTGAAAGTGAAGTCGCTCAGTCGTGTCTGACTCTTAGTGACCCCATGGACTGCAGCCTACCAGGCTCCTCCATCCATGGGATTTTCCAGGCAAGAGTACTGGAGTGGGGTGCCACTGCCTTCTCCACCAAGTCTATGCCTCAACCACTAATGCTGAAGAAGCTGAAGTTGAATGGTTCTATGAAGACCTACACGGCCTCCTAGAACTAACACATAAAAAGATGGCCTTTTCATCATGGGGGATTGGAAAGTAAAAGTAGGAAGTCAAGAGATACTGGGAGTAACAGGCAAGTTTGGTCTTAAGAGTACAAAATGAAGCAGGGCAAAGGATAACACAGCTTCGTCAAGAGAACACACTGGTCATAGCAAACACTCTCTTCCAACAACAGAAGACATGACTTTACACATGGACATCGCCAGATGGTCAATACTGAAATCAGATTGATTACATTCTTTGAAGCTGAAGATGGAGAAACTCTATACAGTTAGCAAAAATTAGACATGGAGCTGACTGTGGCTCAGATGATGAGCTCCTTATTGCAAAATCCAGGCTTAAAAGGAAAAAGTAGGGGAAACCACTAGACCATTCAGGTATGACTTAAATCAAATCCCTTATAATTATACAGTGGAGGTGATGAATACATTCAAAGGATTAGATCCGGTAGACAGAGTGCCTGAAGAACTATGGACAGAGATTCATAACACTGTGCAGGAGGTAGTGACCAAATGTAACAAGACAAAGTGGTTATCTGAGGAGGCCTTACAAGTAGCTGAGAAAGGTCTAAGGCAAAGCAGAAAGGGAAGACATACCCAACTGAATGCAGAGTCCCAGGCTCCTCTGTCCATGGAATTCTCCAGGCAAGAATACTGGAGTGGATTGCCATTTCCTTCTCTGATCTTCCTGACCCAGGAATCAAACCCAGGTCTCCTGCATTGCAGGCATATTCTTTACTACCTGAGCTACAGGGAATCCTATTATTATGTTAATATTATATATATATAAACATTAGCATACATATAACAATACAATATTATATATGTATAACATTGACTTGTTAGTTCCTATTAATAGTTCTATGACATAGACACTGACATTATGTCTGCTTTGAACATCAAGATTCAGGCTTAACTTTGTCTATACAGCAAGTAACAGGAACGTTCAGAAGAGAACGACAAACTGTGAAAATATTTCTTTTGTTACCCAAGCTCTCACATCTGCCCCTCATGCCTAGTAATTTTGGAGAGAGCGTTAGCCTGTGGAAAACCCCAGCCTGGTCTTTCCTATATGGCCTTAATGGTAAGAGGACAAGACTGAACGTCAAAAATCCTCCACGCGAGCCTCTGCTCCACCACTAAATAACCCCTCTCTAAGCCCCAATTTCCCAGTCCTTAAATCATAGATGCTGACTGCTTATTATCCTGGGTTCCACGCACTTTGTCCCTGAGGAGCCGACAGCTAAGACCAAGGACAGGATGGTAACTATTACAAATAAACAAGATGAAAGACAGTATGAGCAGGGTTTTGTCTCTAGAGATCTCACCAGAAAATATGTGCTAAATAAGTTTCTGGAGGTTTGAATCTTAATGTATCAGTTAGAACTGGGTTTATTGTGTATAACAGAAATGAAAGTACAATGACTTAAACAAAAAGTGATTTTCTTTAATTTAACCAAGTCTGGAAATTCAGCCTCCACAGCTGGTACTGCTTCTCACAAGGTTCATTCCAGCTTTCACCTCTGACTTGTACTGTATTTAGCATATGTGTTTTTTTTTTTTTCTTTCTAGTATCAAGATGGTTAAAAACATGGCTATTCCACTTTTAGGCAGTATTTCTACAGATAAGTCTAAAGGAGGGTGTATTTCAGCAGAGACTGGCCTTTTTTATCAGGTTAACGGCTTTATCGGAAACCCTACCCAGTATATTTATATTAAATTGCACAGAACTGTGTCACATACATAACCAAAGCTCCAGGAAATTCAAGAAGTTGAATTTTCAGTCAGCCACATTTCTGGACTCAGTCATATCTGACTCTTTGCGACCCCATGGACTCTAGCCCACCGGGCTCCTCTGTCCATGGGATTTCCCTGGCAAAATACTGGAGTGGGTTGCCATTTCCTCCTCCAGAGTACCTTCCTGATCCAGGGATTGAACCCACATCTCCTGTGTTTCTTGTATTGGCAGGTGGATTCTTTACTGCTGTGCTACCCAGAAAGCCCCCATAATACATTTGAGCTTAGCCAAAATGCCAAGAACACAATTCTACTCTGGGGGAAGAAAATCATACTTTGGTAAGGAAGTCAAGGAGAACATATCTTTAAGTAGCTGAGGGGCAGCATCTGACACAGCCAATTTCATTGCCAAATAGGCTTGCAATCTTAGATCACTTGTGTGAACACAGGCATGAAGTCAGCCAGCCCTCCCTCAATCGTGCCTAGTTTTGTGGTGGTTTAGTCACTAAGTCGTGTCCACTCTTGTGACCCCATGGACTGTAGCCTGCCAGGCTCCTCTGTCCATGGGATTCTCCAGGCAAGAATACTGGAGTGGGCAGCCATTTCCATCTCCAGGGGATCTTCCCAACCCAGGAATCAAACCTGTGTTTCCTTCACTGCAGGCAGATTCTTTACCAACTGAGCTGCAATGGAAGCCCCTGTCTAGTTTTGTAAACCTAGACAAATTGCTAATCTTCTCATGTATAATAATTACAGATGCAGAACCTATCAATATCCTCATTTTACAGTAGAGGGAACTGAGCCTCAGAGGGCTTAGCAAATTTGTTCAGGGCTGTGCTGTTCATTAATGGTGCAGCCAGAACTCAAACCAAGTTCTATGTTACTTCAAAGCCTTTGATTGAAAGCACCACCTATATTGCACCAATCTCAGATCAAATCACAAAGGAAGGGTGCTACCTTTTCCCTATTAACCATATCCTTTGCAAAGCCCAGTTGACCAGGTAAACCCAAGTATCTATAAAAACACATGATTTCTCAATTGCACAGACATGACCAGTCAGTGGGAAAGAGATAGGTCTCAAGTAATGCTGAAGTTCTCATAGGCAGTTATGTAATAACTTTCTTGTATTTTTTCCTTATCTTTGGACTGCAGGTAGGTTCCAGGCAGTTAGTTCTATATTCAGGACAGTCCCACAAAACCAAATTAGGCTTATAGAGACTCGCCGTAAGATTAATACTGTGGGTTGTGGCTGGGCATTCTAAAGTTACCTTGTTTGGGAGTCCACTGCCATCCTTCCTGAGTGATCACCTTCACGTTAGTTGGCTTTCTTCCAAGGGCATGCTGCAAACCATATTTTGCTTTCTGTGATCAAAACTATGCAAATGACCGAATGTTTGTTTTTCCTTATAGCTTATAGACACCAGTGGGGATTAAATTGACTTACCTTTTCATGGCCACTGTATTTGTGGTTTTGCTTTTTGCTGCAACCCTGTATTTTCTCAGATTTTATTTCAAACGCACTATGTGACCTTGTGTACAATGTATTTTATCATTTTTTTCTCCAACACAGGCAAGTAAAGTGACTCATTCAAGCTAATACAGCTTTTTAGTGGCATTGTGGGAACTGGAAAGCATTGCTAATATTCCCAGTGTTCTTTGCACTGTTTTACACAGCATTTTTAGTGTAAAAGCCAATTAATCCTTACAGTTAGTTTATTGATCATTTACAAATGTCTCAGTGTGAGATGTCTCATACCAATTCCTTAAGAATTCTGCAATGTGCTCTGTGTTTTAATGCTACTCTATTAGAAAATTAGTGAGAGGCCACAAATATATTTAGTATTGTTAATATCACTCGTCTTTGAAATCTTCCATGAACAACATAGTTTTCTGGGTTCTTTGGCCATAGAGAAACACAGCCTTTGACTGTGCAACACAAAATAAGTTATCAAATAAGAAAAGTGAATGAAGTCATATACACTAAGGCTTCTGTAAGTGCCATAAAGTGGACTGAACCGGATGAAATGGCCACTTTCAGTGTGTTTACATAAAAGGATGCAGAAAGGATGGAGAACTTGGCCTTCTTGATTTGGTCTCATGACTCTCACTTAGTAATTTGTTTTCATTAGCAGAAGAGGCTAATGAAAGAGTTTTTTCTCCTTTAGCAATAGACCCAAAAGACTAGGGAAATCACACAAGATTTCAATGGAGCATCCAGATGGATGCAATGTTGACAATTTTTAATGCAATCACCTTTTTTGTCAAAGTGTCCCCATGTATATTTAATACATGGTGAATAAATGTCAGTGCTAAGACTCATTCGTGCTATTACTATACTCTAATTTACCTGTTGAGGATATCTTCAGCAACTTATGACTGAATTGAAAATGAAAATGAGATACTTATCAGTGATGATAAGTGGAATTCACACAAATTCAAGTCCAGAAGAAAAATGGCACTGCACCATAGCCAGAAACTTTCAGAGAAAGACAATTTTCAACCATATGATTTACGCTCATTTAACGTCCTAAGACTCTGTCTTTTCCAACAAAGCTTTGCAATCATTTGAGGGCGGCAAACCTGGAAAGCACATTATTCTCTAAACATGTCATTGCCCACTTGCATGTCACTGTAAATAAAGGAGCCTTTGCAGAGTCTGACATGTGGGGCACCAGAGGGCAAGTTACCTCAAAATTAACTTCTGTCTAATATGATTAGCAGTCAGCAGCTGCAGGTGACTCAATGTTTCTGACACTCCAGGAAGACCTAATTGCTTCTCTTCAAAAATAATATGCAGAGACTTTGAGCATGAAGTTATTTTTTAGACTCTTCTCAAGATTTGACTCTCCCAGTTCTTTTAAAGGAAAATAATTTAACAAAAGTAACCTCATTACAGTAAATTGGCCATAGGGGAACAGATATATCCTACAATGTTGAGTGGAAAAAGAAGCATGATATTAAATTGCATGTACAATATGATCTCAAATAGCTAAGATACACACACATACTCAAAGCATAGAGGATAATAAATCAAGATGCTAGAGCCATAGCTTGTCTTCAGGCAGTGAAATTATAGGAAATTGTCGTTTTCTTCTTTGCAACTTTTTAGGTTTTTACCTTTCTTTTTAGTTCTAGCATGTAGCAGAAAGAAAAAAGGTCACCATATTAAAATGATCAGTTGGGAACATTTCTCCATAACTGTTGCCCGATATGTCCAGTCGTTGGTTAAAGATCAATTTCTTTAGCCTAACTAAATAAAAAGAGAGAAATTCTTTCTTTTTAGTTTTCTGGCTTGAAGATGGCACATGCATTCTTGAGGAATTCTTTTTTCCTTTGTTGCCTAGGTGCAGGATAGCCCACAGAACCACCTGGCTCCTACCTCTGATCTGCTGAATCAGAATCTCTAGAGGCTACACCCAAGAATACAAAACTAAGCAAGTGTCCCAGGTTATGTTAAGATATGCCAAAGCTGAAGTGCTATCACAATAGTTGTCAGATAAATTATAGCTACTTTTATCACTGCAGCTATTATGGGTGAGGTCTCCCTTCAGAATCACATATAAAACTAAGAAAATATAAAGGCTCACTTGGGAGCTATCACTTACTGTTTCCTTTTCCCTATATTTATGGTCACAGCTCACTGGGCCAAGAAATATAGATAGTTTATGCTCATTAGTTCAGGGTAGAGGATGAGGAGAGAGCCTTTTCCTTGTCCATACCCTAGTTTACTGACTCTTTCTCCACAATGTTCAGATCATGAAGTTATTTTCTATAATTTTCATTTTTCCATATAAACAATTTCTTTGTACCCATTATGAGCATGCTTGGTGCTTTGCTAGTTATAAGAAACAACAGTGACTGAGATAGTACCTACCTCTTAGTTTGTGATTATTTCTGTTAACAGATTACTATAAGCTTAGTAACTTTAAACAACACACATTTCTTAAGTTGTGGAAATTAATAGTCTAAACTTAGTCTAGCTAGGCTAAACTCAAGGCACCATGCTGAGAGAGCTGTGTTTCCTTCTAGTGTCTCTAGGGGAAAAAAAAATCTGTGTCCATACTTTTCCTAGCTTTTAGAGGCACATACTTCTTGGCTCATAGCCCACTTTATCCATATTCAAGGCCCATATTAAATCTTTCTGACCCTTCTTCCTTTACCCTCACTGGCCTCTAACCAAAGCCATGAAGGATTCTTTGATTTTAAGGGTGCATGTGAATAGATTGGGCCCATCAGGATAACTGAGAAGCATTTTTCTATCATAAGCTCTTTACCCTTAATCACATCTACAAAGTCCCTTCAGCTATGTGAGGTAACATATTCAAAGTTTCCAGTGATTAGGATGTAAACATCTTTTACAGGGGCATTATTCTGCCTACCACACTACTCAAAGAAATTCAGTTCTGGCAAAGAAAATAGAAAATAAAAAAAATCACAGAGCAATGTGCTGCATCCCATAATAATGACATGTGCAAACACCCATGGCGGCATTAAAAAAAAAAAAAAAAAGAACAACAAATTCACTTTTGGGAAAAGTCTGTGTAGGTTTACCCAAGAAGGTGATGCTTGAGTTGGTTTTGGATGATGATCAGGGAGAGAGAACAAGACACGGAGTGATACACACTTAGATTTCAATCCAGTTGTACCACTCAAGAGCTGTATGTTCACGGGCAAATTTCTTAAATCTTCTGAGCCCAGTGTCCTCGGTTATGAAGTAAATAATTTATTTCTCATAAGTTTGCTACGTGTATTAGCTAAGTTAAAGGTGGTAAAAGTACTATGCAAGCTGCAATGTTCAGTAAATGGAATGGATTACATTCATTAATATGGCTTCTAAAGAAATAGAGTTTCTAGATATTACAAATGAAATACAGACAGCCAGTAAAATTTGAATTTCAAATAAACAAATAAATTTTTGGAATAAGTATGCTCCGTGCAATATTTGGGACATACTTATAACTAAAAAGATATTTGCTGTGTATATCTGAAATTCAAAGTGAACTAGGCATCCCATATTTTATCTGGCAACTCTTTAAATGGGGTTGTAATCACTTTCTGCTACTAAGAGAGCAATTGCTACATGCTCTTGGTCTTTGGTGAAAAAAAAAATCTAGGAATGTCTTTTTGTTCTACAAGAGAAGCTATTGAAATTGAGGCTGTGCAAGATTCAAGGGCACTGGCTTTAGAGTCAAAAGGTCATGAATGTATCCCACAGCTCCCTAAAATGCCAGCAGAGCAATTCTTCCACTTCTGAGCTAGAGACAGTGGAGTGGAGAATGGAACATAGACTTTGGAGTAAGACACACCTGGATTTCAAACATGGCTTATCCATTTAGAACCTTTGTGACCTTGGAAAACAACTTCATCTCGGAGTCTTAATGTCCCCACCTATAAAACAGAGATAAACATAAAATAGCTCTATGAAGTAGATTCTAAGGATTCAATGAAGTCATTCTCTTAGAGACTTCCCTTAACACACTGCCATGCACAGACATTGTGCAATCAATATACCAGAAATACTAGAGAGCTTTATATTCTTAGGACAGAATCTGCACTGTAATTAACTTTCATTTTATAAACAATAATGTCCCTAGTAGATCTAATGGCCTCATTATTGTCTGAGATATAATGGCCTCATTTCCTTTTCACTACATCAGGATTCATTGGGCCAGGCACTTAGATGGGTCTTGAGGGGAAATAAGGCAGAAACACATAGAACTTACTCTCACAGTGCTCAGTTTTGCTAGGGTATCAGGTAAAAAAGAAAATGGTCACAGAGCATATTGGAAATTGGTACAATTTTCACCCCATTCTTTATCCCGAATTACTCCTTTGAATTGTGGGGACTGAAAGACTGGGAACTACATTTCTCAGATTTCCTCGCCAGAAGGCTTAAAGATAGTTTTGCCAGTCTGAACCATAACTTGACATCTGTAAGGCAGAAGAGAAGCAGAAGCCAAGCGACCCTTTCTCTGAAGCCACAGCCTGATAGCTGGGCCTCAAACATATTCAAGATTGGATAGCAGCCTGTAGGCATTTCCACAGGGGCTGGAGGAAGCACAAGCTGGAATCAAGATTGCCGGGAGAAATATCAATAACCTCAGATATGCAGATGACACCACCCTTATGGCAGAAAGTGAAGAACTAAGAAGCCTCTTGATGAAAGTGAAAGAGGAGAATGAAAAAGTTGGCTTAAAGCTCAACATTCAGAAAACTAAGATCACGGCATCTGGTCCCATCACTTAATGGCAAATAGATGGGGAAACAGTGAAAACAGTGGCTGACTTTATTTTTCTGGACTCCAAAATCACTGAAGATGGTGATTGTAGCCATGAAATTAAAAGATGCTTGCTCCTTGGAAGGAAAGTTATGACCAACCTAGACAGCATATTAAAAAACAGAGACATTACTTTGCCAACAAAGGTCCATCTAGTCAAGGCTATGGTTTTCCCAGTAGCCATGTATAGTTGGACTATAAGGAAAGCTGAGCACCAAAGAATTTATGCTTTTGAACTGCGGTGTTGGAGAAGACTCTTGAGAGTCCCTTGGATTGCGAGGAAATCCAACCAGTCCATCCTAAAGGAAATCAGTCCTGGGTGTTCACTGGAAGTACTGATGTTGAAGCTGAAACTCCAATACTTTGGCCACCTGATGTAGAGAGCTGACTCATTTGAAAAGCCCCTGATGCTGGGAAAGATTGAGGGCAGGAGGAGAAGGGGACGACAGAGGATGAGATGGTTGGATGGCATCACCGACACAATGGACATGGGTTTGGGTAGACTCTGGGAGTTGGTTACGGACAGGGAAGCCTGGCATGCTGTGGTTCATGGGGTCACAAAGAGTCGGACATGACTGAGCAACTGAACTGAACTGAACCTCCCTAAATGCCACATAGCAGTTGTGGCCATATGTACCAGTGCCTTGCTATTTCCTGATCTGGGAGAAGTGTTCAAAGGGACCAGAGGGAGAAAGCAGCAACTTCTAGACTCCTGAGAGTAGACCTGAACCTGAAATCTAGTAGTGGCTTTCTTGACATTCTTTCATCCAGTTCTTCCAATTGTTTTGTGAGCACTTCATTATCCATGTTGAATATCATTCTTGAAAAGTCTGTAAAGGTGTCCATTTTCCTGACCAACCCTGACTAATAACAAGCAACTGCAGTACCATACCACAGAGTGATCTGGATATACATAATATGGACGCCTAGTAGAACATTTAACAGAAATAGGGAAGTTTCTTTCAAATCAAAAAGTAGCTCATAAAAGGAACATTAACTATTACTGCATGGCTGAATTCAGAGACAAAAAAGAGTGGTGAACCCAATGGCTAGAGAAGTAAAGGAGGAAGGTGGTGGTTAGATTGCAAAGGGCCTTGTAAAATTATGCTACTGGATGATGGTAGGGCAAGTGGGATTGAAGGAATTTATGCAGAGGAATGATACAATGGGATCTGAGAAAAATTCTTCTACTTCTACTGTATGGAGATTGGTTTGCATAGTCTAACAATAGAAATAGCACTGGTTAAGATAGCATTGTAACAGACCAGATGAGAGAACACAGGGACTTGGACCACAGACACAGAAATACAGATGTGGGAAGTGGTAATTTCAAGATTTCATTTTCCTTTAGATTTGACAAGATTTGGTGATGGATTAAAATGTGGTTGGTGAGGGAGATAAAAGAAGTCTAGGATATGACCAGTTTCTAGCTTTGGAAACCAGATAGAGGTGTCATATACTGAAATGTACAAGTTTAATGAAATACTCAGTTTGGGGAGAAAAACAGACTTTTGACTATTAAGCATGATGAAGAGAAGCACTTTTTAAGTGTCTAATTAGAGATAGCCAGCCAGCAGTTAGATAGAGGCCTAGAATTCTAACAGGCATTGAGGAGGTATTTTCCGGATTTTCACTGTAAATGAGATGCACTGGCATATATGTGAGTTTAACCTAGAGAAGATGTGTAAAGTAAGAATAAAAAGATGACTTAGTACAGATGTCTAAGGAATTTCAAATTTAGGGATTTCAAAAAAGTATGGTAAGCTGAACTTAGCTTATTATACTTAACTTACTATACTTACTATAACTTACTTAACTTACTATACTTCTATACTTAACTTACTATACATAACTTACTTAACTTACTATACTTCTATAGGTATCCGGTAGAAGTTCTCAAAAGAGATCCACTGGGTTTATCCACATGCATGTCAGTCATCATCTTAACACAAACCTTTCCTGGTAAAGTGATGAAAGTAGAAGACAGACTACAGCAAACTGAAGGAAACATCAGAAGGAAGGGGAAAGAGTCAGCAAGTGCAAAAAATCTGAAAAAATCTGAGAAGAGTCATAAATCAAAAGGGCCATAACTGGTGAATGAAGTAGTAATGCAGTGAAGGGTGATTTTTACAAATTGAGCTTCAATGCTACTGTGTTGGGGCCATTAGTGAGGTTTCGGATAGAGGAAAAAGAGGATGATTGAATAATGATCCCAAGAAATGAGGAAGGAGTGGAATCTAGAACTGTGGTGCAAGATCAACCTCAGACTGGGTAAGAACTTTAAGAAGGATACATGAAAATGTAGATATCTCTTGGCAAGGTGACAGAATATTGGGAAATTTACCTCTGAAGAGCATCTATTTTTACTGAGAAGTAGCAGGCCACTGAATCTGTTGAGAGTAAGGAGAGAGATGGCAGCATTTTGAGAAGACTAGAATCAGTTTGAATTAGCCACACTTTAAAATTCATCTAAAAGGATAAATACCTTATCAGAAAAGAACTAATAGGAAATATTGCAGGCACAAAATCCATGGCATCTGAGAGTCCAGAAGCTAAATCCAAGCAATTGTTCTTCTGATCATATGATCACTAGCATGTGAGCTAACTTGTATGAGTCAGTTTCCTTGTCTATAAAGTTAATAAAAAATACTCATCACACAGAGCTGTCATACATATTAGATTGATAAGTGATGTAATGGATATCTGCACTTGTGCCCTCCCAAAATCCCCCTTTCCCCTTCTTATATCAGAACACTTCTTTACCACTGGGTATACATTCCATGAAATTTGAGAGGGACTTAACCTGCCCCCCCTGTGGATATGTGATCCACACATGGCCAATAAGAATACTGACACCCCACCATCCCCAAGACCACCATGATCAATTCAGACATCTGTCTATCTTTAATCCAAGCAGAGCCAATCATTTTTCTTTGAGATTCCTGTTTAAAAGGAGGCATATCGCAATATACACCCGGTTTCTAGAGGCCACCTTTGCCACCATATTTGCCAACAAAGGGGCTTCCCTCATGGCTCAAACAATAAAGAATCTACCTGCAATGCAGGAGACATGAGTTTGATCCCCGGGTTGGGAAGATCCCCTGGAGAAGGAAATGGCAACCCACTCCATTGTTCTTGCCTAGAGAATTCCATGACAGAAGAACCTGGCAGGGCTATAGTCCATGGGGTCACAAAGAGGCAGACACAATTGGGCAGTTAATAGTTGCCAAGAAAAGGTTCAGCCTTCCCTGATATTAAAAGTAATAGGGTAGAAGACTTAGCTGTGAAATGGAAAAAGGAACAAAACTATTTATTTTTCATTTGAATATGCAGATGAAGTCATGTCTAAAGAAAAAATCAACTTCTGGGCTTTAACTTCATGATCCAAGTAAAATTTTTTTCTTACTGTAGTTAAGGTTATTTTTCTGTCACAAACTAAAGAACTCCAACTACATGACAATATAAAGTGTTTAGATGCTGTGTCTGGGACAAGGGTTTGATTAACAATAGGTATTATTATTACTGGAGTAGTCATGCTTCCCGCCTCAGTATCCATAATTTGTTCTCTTTTTCTGCTTTGCAAAGAAGCTCATCTTGATCTTTTAAAAAACCATTGTTGCCTTTTTTTTTTAATGTTGCCACAGAGAAAAGTGACAAAGTTGCTAGTGCAATGAAGGTATGGAGAAGGGGTTGAAGATGTGTCCCTGACGTCCTGTCTAGATTTCAATCACCACTGGAAGATGTGACCCATTCTGTTGGTGGCAAGGATATAAAGTTATACAGTTTATGGAAAAAGAAATCCATTTCAGCCTATAGTGACTCATAAATGAACCAATATAATGAGCATAAAGTAAATCAAGAGTATATTTGATATGATCAGGCAAATTTCAAGGTTAAAAAAGGATAACTAAGACAGACAACATCCTGAGTAAATAGGAAACTCAACCAGTGCTGGTAAAGGCTGATTGGCACAATACAAATTATCCCAGAGAGAGGTTAAATACAATAGTAAAATGGCACAGCAGGAGTGCCAAGTGCTCTGAATAGAAAGAAAACAGGTACATTAGAAAGACAGTATCAAAGAGAAATGACTGAGGGGGCAGTGGGTCTATGTGTGCTCACTATTTATCAGTACTGGACTTAGCAGGATCTAGATGCAAGCTGAATCAGATAATAAAAGTCTAATAGTTGTCTGAAGCTCTCTCAAAACATTATAGAGCTCACACTGTTAGCTTCTTCCCATAGGATGGTTGTCATTACAGTGATTTTTATACAGTCTGTCTGTTCCCAATTCACCTAAGGAGCCCATGAAGAATGGGAACAATTCTTCACTATTACAGCAACTGAATGGAGTCACCATGAATGCTAATTAGTAGGATACTGGAATTTCTTCTCTGCATTCACCACATTATTTTTCTGATCAAATCTTCCTCTTTTGCATGCTGGGCTCCTATTGATTCCATTTCAGCAACACGTAATCCTCAAGAAACTTATTTTGTCTTTATTCAGTAATCTTTCAGATTGTTCTAGATCTGCTTTGAGCTAAAAATCAAGAGATGTTGAACCACAAATTTCTAAGAATATCCTGGCACAACTGTGTGCATGTTCCAATGCAGGGCAGAAACCAGGAACTCAGTGCTAAAAAGAGTCACTCCATTTTATCTCAATTAACAGGAGATCCTGAGTTTTATAGTAATACTGTAAAAACACTGCTGGGTCAACCAGAATTCCTGCACTTCAACTTCCCCTTACGTGATGCTGATCCATTCTGAACAGTGTTGATGACTTGTCAAAAATTCATCTATTTTTCAATATGAGATGCAGGGAAGATACAGATTGACTTATGTTTTTGAAAAACAGTAATAAAGAGAAAAACAAGTACATCTTCCAAATCTCTAAAGAAAAATCTCAAAGACACACAGTCCTTACAAGAAAAGCCAGGGAATCAAGATTAAGGTAAGCATACAAACATGGATACAAGCAGAATACCTAAAGTCATAGAATTCAAGTGGCAGTGATGACAGAGAGATGGTTTGCGGTGGGCAGTTTTACCAAAATTGTATTCTCTCTGTTCTTCAAAGCCATCCCAAAATCATAACAACTGCAACAATAAACCATATTTACTTATTTCAACTTACTTCACATAAAGTGTCAAAAATCTTTAGAAAGCTTTGACTTTTATTGATTTCTAAATTAAGTGAAAACCATGTCTTACATAGCTTCCCAGGTAGCACAATAGGTAAAAATCCTGCCGGCCAATGCAGGAAACATAAGAGATGTGGGTTCAATTCCTGGATCGGGAAGATCCCCTAGATAGGAAATAGTAACCAATTCCAGTATTATTGCCTGGAGAATTCCATGGACAGAGGAGCCTGGTGGGCTATGGTCTACAGGGTCTCAAAGAGTCAGAGATTACTGAAGCGACTTAGCACACATGCACATGTCTTACTACAGACACTAAGGCAAGCCTCCCAACCTTTCTTACAACCAGATACTGCCTTTGGGGCTTAGAACCTACTCACATGGAAATTCTGGCACAGAAAAAATATTAAGTCAATTATTACAATCCAAAGACTCATATTTAGGTAAAATATAGAATTAGATACCATATCATTAAAAAAAATACAAACCTAATGTCACTTGCCATACAACTTCTATTGGAAAAGGAAAGTGGAGTTAACAATATTTACTTCTCATAATTATTGTGATACTGATATAAGAAAATTTATGTAAAAATAATACTTCCTTGCATGGTAGTTGACCAACAAATGGAAGGTGCTTACCTTTATGTCTTAAAGCCTTGGTTTCAATAGCTGCTTTCCTCTGAGGTGTCTTTTTTCCTGACAGATCTGGGAAGCTCTTGAGTGGTCATAGAGCCATAAGGGGCAAACACAACAGAAGTTACTCTATTTTACTATAAATAGAAGTTTATGCTTGATCTATACCTTTCTCAAGGTTAGTCTCAAGGAATTAATAATGACAATCTGAGAACTTGATTCCCACTGATATTTAATCTTATTCATCTTGCCTGGGGAGGCTTTCAGACATATATAGGCTTCTTTTAGAGCCCATACCTATTGAGAGTTCAGTTCAAACCAATGTAAAAGTATTTTTTGGCAACTGTAACTTGAATTCACCCATATTCTTTATTGTTTAACAATTATTTTATAACTTTTTTCTGTGCTACTCTTTCAACAGGCTGGCAAAACAAGTAAGGGGTCTATTATTTTATTATTCAAACATATACCAGACAGGATGGGTTAGGTTCTACAGCAGTAACAAAGAATCTACAATCCTTAGAGGTTAAAAGAATAAAGGCTTATTCCTGGTTTGTACTCCATGTTCTCCTTGGATTGGCCAGGGGTAGGATGCAGGGGCAATCTGCTCTACATTATGTTTACACAGCAACACAGACTAAAAAAGGCTTCATCTCTTTGCTTCTGCCATGAAAAAAGCAAATGTAATGAAACCTGAATTAACTTATGGAGATTCTGCAAAGAAGCTCTTATTTCCTGAACTAAACGGTCATTTGACTGTGTGCTTAGTCACCCCATCACATCCAATATTTTGCAATCCCATGGACTGTAGCCGGCCAGGCTCCTCTGTTCATGGGGGTTCTCCAGGCAAGCATACTGGAGTGGGTAGCCATGCCTTCCTCCAGGGGATCTTCCCAACCCAGGGATCGAACCCAGTTCTCCTGCATTGCAGGTAGAGTCTTTACTGTCTGAGCCACCAGGAAAGCCCAAGTTTTGGGTGCAATGCCATTTCCTACTCCAAGGGATCTTCCTGACCCAGGAATCAAACCTGAGTCTCCTGTATTGACAGGCAGATTCTTTTAACCTCTGAGCCACCTGGGAAGCCCCATTTGACAATGCCTATCTTCAAAAGTGATGGAGAAATATAGACTGATCATGAACCTAGAAGGAAGAGAAATGAAAACTTTATGGAATAGCTTTAATGACTATTAGGGCTTCCCTGGTGGCTGCCTGCAGTGTGGATGAATGGAACAAAAGAATGGAACAAAAGAAAAAAGTAAGATGGTTATAAATTATATTCTAATTGAAATGTTTATAAATATGTTTGGGGAAAACATAACTGATTGGTGGTCTGTAGGTATGGGAGATGCTGGATAACAAGTTCTTCTTGAAGAACAAAGAGTTTGCTCAGGGGAGAAGAGGGGACAGGGAACAGAGAAGCAAACTCAAATTATGGAATCCCCAAAAAGCATGGTATGAAAAGAAAATGGCAAAAGCTTGATGTAACTGCAGCACAGTAAGGGGGATAGGAGGGGCAGAAAAATTGGCTCAAATAAAAACTGGAGCCAGTTCTTAGATGGAATTACATTTGAGGCTATGATGTTTCAATGGTAGCTCATAGAAGGTATGATCTTATTTCTATTTTGGAAAGCACCCTACTATGTAGGAGGCCCTTGTATTAACCATATTGCCAAAGAGAAATTACCATCCTCCTGACTTTTTTTCTGAAGTTGAATTTTTTCCTGATTAATCCAAATAAACAGATCACTCTCAATAATGCAGATGCATCGTATCAGCTGAAGGTAAGAACAAAGACTGGGGTCCTCAAAGAAGAAATTCTGCCTCAAGACTGTACCATTAACTCCTATAGCAATTTCTAGCCCACTGCCTGCCCCGTGGATTTCAGAACTGCCAAAACTTCCAAAATCACATGAAATAATTACTTAAATACACACAAACACAGATACTTCACACGCTTGACTTGTGCTGGTTAACTGATATTTTTCTTCAAATTACATAAGTTTTCAACATTTCTAGTCATTTTAGGTATAATACAATCAAAACCAAAATTGATATTTTTTACACATAAGCCCCTTTTCTATTATCCTATTACAATTAGAATTGCTCTCTATCTGTAGGAGAGCAAGAAAATTCATAGACTTCCGGATTCAGAGTAGCTTGGTAAAAGACTTGGTTGATGCATGTCAAAGTATGGCAAAAACCACTACAGTATTGTAAATTAATTAGCCTCCAATTACAATAAATTATTTTTTTAAAAAAACTATCTTTGCTAATTAGTAGGACTAGTCAGATGGTCCAACTTTCCAGGAGGAAAATCAATCTTCCATTATTGAGAATGTCTTGGAATAAAGATCATTTTCCTTAACAATGGGCTAGGATATAACACAACAGCAAATAGTTCAAAGTCTTTTTGGCTTAATAGAAATTGTGCACAAACACAATTTCTTCTTCTTGCTATCTGACCATTACAGGTTGGCAGGGGGTGCTCTTCATTATAGTCATTTATGGAGCCATCCTGATGGAGCAGCAAGCACCTAAAAAGATATAGACACCTGGCCATAGGGAAGAAAGATCTGAAGGGACCACTTCCCCTGGCTCCAGTAGTTAAACTCAGCAAGTTTCATTTATCTACCCAAATGCATGAGGGCCAGGAAGTACAATCCCAGCATGCCCACAGAAGATGGATAATTGGTGAACAGTACTAATAGTAACCACACTTGCTAAAACATTCTTCCTTCCTCCAACTACCTCACCCAGGAACCAGAGCAATCCAGAGACCCTGAAACTGGGAATGGCAATAGTTTTGTATCACTGATAGTTGACCATGTAGAGGGAAAACCTGGAAAAAGTGGTTTCCGGTATGGGTCATTATTCTTCTTCCAACTTTTGCATATAATAACAAGAAGATGGTCCACCTATATTTCACAACACATTCTAAAGTACTAAGAGTGTTACTGATTTGAGACAATTTATCTCCATTATAAACAAGTTGTTCATTACCTGTGTTTGTCGAACTGGATTCCCAGTATTAGATTGTTGGTTTGATTTTTTTTTTTTTTTTGGTCCATATTCGGTTATTATTCTTTTTTTTCAAATCCCACTGCCATGATCTTTAAAAAGCCCAGAGATAAATCCATGCACCTATGGATACCTTATCTTTGACAAAGGAGGCAAGAATATACAATGGAGAAAAGACAATCTCTTTTAACAAGTGGTGCTGGGAAACCTGGTCAACCACATGTAAAAGAATGAAACTAGAACACTTTTTAACACCACACACAAAAATAAACTCAAAATGGATTAAAGATCTAAATGTAAGACCAGAAACTATAAAACACCTAGGGGAAAACATAGGAAAAACACTTTCTGACATAAATCACAGCAGGATCCTCTATTACCCACCTCCCAGAGTAATGGAAATAAAAGCGAAAATAAACAAATGGGACCTAATTAAAGTTAAAAGCTTTTGTACAACAAAGGAAACTATAAGCAAGGTGAAAAGACAGCCTTCAGAATAGGAGGAAATAATAGCAAACGAAGCAACTGACAAAGAATTAATCTCAAAAATATACAAGCAGCTCCTGCAGCTCAATTCCAGAAAAATAAATGACGTAATCAAAAGAACTAAACAGACATTTCTCCAAAGAAGACATACAGATGGCTAACAAACACATGAAAAGATGCTCAATATCACTCATTATCAGAGAAATGCAAATCAAAACCACAATGAGGTACCATTTCACACCAGTCAGAATGGCTGCTATCCAAAAGTCTACAAACAATAAATGCTGGAGAGGATGCATAGAAAAGGGAACCCTCTTACACTGTTGGTGAGAATGCAAACTAGCACAGCCACTATGGAGAACAGTGTGGAGAGTCCTTAGAAAACTGAAAATAGAACTGCCATACGACCCAACAATCCCACTGCTGAGCATACACACTGAGGAAACCAGAATTGAAAGAGACACAGGTACCCCAGTGTTCATCACAGCACTACTTACAATAGCCAGGACATAGAAGCAACCTCGGAGAAGGTGATGGCACTCCACTTCAGTACTCTTGTCTGGCAAACCCCATGGATGGAGGAGCCTGGTAGGCTGCAGTCCATGGGTTCCTGAAGAGTCCGACACGACTGAGTGACTTCCCTTTTACTTTTCACTTTCATGCTTTGGAGAAAGAAATGGCAACTCACTCCAGTGTTCTTGCCTGGAGAATCCCAGGGACGGGGGAGCCTGGTGGACTGCCGTCTATGGGGCAACTGAAGTGACTTAGCAGCAGCAGCAGCAGAAGAAGCAATCTAGATATCCATCAGCAGGTGAATGAATCAGAAAGCTGTGGTACATATACACAATGGAATATTACTCAGCTATTTAAAAGAATGCATTCAAATCAGTTCTAATGAGGTGGATGAAACTGGAGCCTATTATACAGAGTGAAGTAAGTCAGAAAGAACAATACCAATAGAGTATATTAATGCATATATATGGAATTTAGAAAGATGGTAACAATGACCCTTTATGCAAGCCAGCAAAAGAGACACAGATGTAAAGAACAGGCTTTTGGACTCTGTGGGAGAAAGCGAGGGTAGGTTGATTTGAGAGAATAGCATTGAAACATGCACATTATCATATGTGAAATAGATTGCCAGTCGAGGTTCAATGCATGATACAGGGTGCTCAGGACTGGTGCACTGGGATGACCCTGAGGGATGGGATGGGGAGGGAGGTGGGAGGTGGGTTCAGGATGGGGAACACATGTACACCCATGGCTGATTCATGTCAATATATGACAAAAACCACTACAATATTATAAAGTAATTAGCCTCCAATTAAAGTAAATACATTAATTTAAAAAATGTTTTTATTGTGCTGAGTTACAAGGCTAACTGTATTCTAACGTGTGAAAGGCTTGATGTTACACCCTTGCGATAGAATATTGATTTCCCAAAATAGATCAGACATGGCTGTAGTGATGTGCGGTATTGAATTTCAAAGGATTATTCATTTGTACATTTTGAGTCATTTAGTTTGCAAGGTTGCATAATCATAAATGCCAGGGAATACCTATCCATCTACATTCTTATATGATTTTGGGGTTAAACTTGAGATTGCCCATGACACCATGCAGAATTTTTACTTCTGCAGTCTAATTTTCCAATGGCATTCTCCCCAACCACAGAGAAGCAGCAGAGAGGAACCAATGGCAACACTGCTGAACTTATAAAGCAGTTGGAGACAGAATAAGCCCCCAACACGGAAGCAGACAGATTTTCTCTAAGCATGGTGTCTGCTTAGTGTCAGAAGTCTCTATTTCAGTGCTCCTCAACTAGTACGTATATCTTGGGGATGTAGTTAGTTACATAGATTCAGACTCATTAAGTCTGGGTTGGAACCTGACAGCCTGCATTACTGCAAACTCCCAGGTGATGCTGGTGTTACTGGTCAATGTGTCACACCTAGGATTGTAAAGATCTCACTCCCCTAATATCTTGTAGTTTACAATCTATTCCTGAACTCTGTATGGGCCTCCAAATTTCTGTGGCAGATCAAGTTTTCATTCTCAACACCTTTCTTCCTGAGTATGGGCTGCACGATGTGTAACAGCCACCTTTAAGTGTTTTATAAATGACCACTTTTTTTTTTAAAGAGTTACTTTTATTGAGCACTTACATTGTGCCAGTGGTAAATGTGTTGATACAATTTCTTATTTAGTGTTTCAGTATGTACTACTCTGAGATAAACAGTCTTATTTTCCATATTTTATAGGAAAAGAGAGGAAGGTTCTGGGAGATAAAATGACTTGCCTAGGTTTCAACAATTACCTGTGCCACTGGGCTTAAAACTTTACCCTGCAATAATCCAGAGCCTAGGTTATGACCCTTGTAAGTGGGAATTTCATTTTTCTGTTTATAGAAAGCCCCCAACAAACCCTCCTTTCAAGTCTGCAAATGTACTGTGGAAGAAAAGCAAGGATGCCATGAGCTTAACAGAAAAAGTTACTCTTTCCTCAAGCAAAATATTCAAGTTGTTTTTTTCTTATTTATTGCTCTAATGTCTCATTATTTAAAGTAATGATCGCTACTTTGATTTATATTTCTTATGATGTTATAATACTTAAATTGGTTTTAGGAAATTTAAGTTTTGAGAGACTATCTTCTCTTCTGTCTACTAATATTGGCTTAGTTAAATATACCCACAGTGATAAGTGTTTGGAAATATACCTGGTAAATTATTGCCACAAAAATGTTGTGATACATTAATAGGAGCAACACTGAGTTTTAGGAAAGTTTTCATTTACACATACATCAATGCCCAATCAATATTCTATTATTACTTTGCACAGTCTATTTTAATTGTAAACTTTTATATAGTTGCAGAAGTTAGGTTATTATTACTTTTCAAATTATATATGTCATTTAGAGCACTGAGAAGGCTACGTTAAAATTTTGTCATAAACTTCATTTAAAGATTACATTGCTATATCTTCAATAAAATAGAAGGGAAAAGAATCTGGAAAAGATGATATGTGTGTGTATATTTATATAATGTATAACTGAATCATTTTGCTGTATACCTAAAACTAATGCAACATTGTAAACCAACTAAATTTCAATTAAATAATTTTAGTCATAAAAAATAAAGATTATATTGCTATACCCAATATGAAAAAATAAATATTAAAATCAGCTTAGGAACGTATAGAGGCCAATTGTGATGCTTAGAATCAAATTGACTTCCTTCATTTTCTCGAATTTTCTACAGTGAAAAAGTTAGGGTCGATTATCAAGAGATTCTAAATTCTTAGCATCAATAATGTATTTTCATGAATACCATAAGCTATCTTTTCTTCAAATAACTTTAAAAACCCTTTGGTGCATTTCAGAAAATTATATATGTAGATTTTTCCTTGTCTTTGTTCTCATGATATTAATTTTTAAAAAGAATATAACAAATCAGTACTGAAAAAATAAATTTAAAATTAGATACTTTTAAAGGGATACTTTTGGTTTGCAATCTGCAATGTATATCACTATTAATAGAATTAA
This sequence comes from Ovis aries, assembly GCF_016772045.2. Lineage (NCBI taxonomy): Eukaryota > Metazoa > Chordata > Mammalia > Artiodactyla > Bovidae > Ovis > Ovis aries. The sequence goes on along the minus strand of NC_056080.1, from coordinate 92,319,015 downwards.
AACTGTCTAAAAAACCACTACATCTAGCCTCTAGTTGAAACTTTAGTGACATGAATATCTGACCATTGAGTATTTGACAAAAGCTTCAGATTTGAGATTAAATGTTTTTCAATATACTCCCAAATCTCATTGAAACTAAGAAGATATCATTTGGCTTTCATTCTACATTCTAAAAATCAGTGGTGTCAAAAGGTATTTTATGTATTATTTACTCTAAATAGAAAGTACAAACAGGGAATATAGAAAACTTTAAAATCTAAATTTTGTCCAGAGTATAGTATATTGCAACCCCTTCACAAAATTAATAAAAATGTTATCTGCTCAATATGATTGCAATAATGCATTACATATAAAAATAATGAAATAATAGTCTAAAATTTATTATATTATTCAGTTATTTCACTAATCACCTCTTACATTACTGCTTATTATTGCATTTTTACCTAAGCTTCTAAATAAAACATATTATATGTTATTTATGTTTGTGATGTGTATTTTGCCATACTGTTATAAAATGAGTCTATGGTTTCTTCCAATAAAGAAGAAAACTTCATATGACATGTGAGCATTATCTGAATGTTAGACTTTTTATAAAAGTTGAGCCATCAACCAAGAACAAATACAAACCCCTGAGTGTAAAGAATCACTATCCAGAATTGCTATATTACTTAAGATGTCCAGGTTTTGAAAACTCAAAGACCTGGAAAGAAATAGAAAAGTATAACTCCCACATATTAAAACAAAACAAGGCAACAGAAAATACCCTTTGGGAAGGTCCTAAAGTCAAATTTAACAAAGACTAAAAAGCAGTCATTATAATTATGTTTAAAGAACCAAAGTAAAATATGTTTAAAGAAGGAAAAAGAGTGGCATCAGCACTATGGTTGTGTACAATACTCATTCTTTTATCTCTCATTTTTAACAACAAATTAGACATCCATTTACAAACAAGAGTGCCTCTGTTGGAGCTGGCGGTTTCAGCACCATATGCCAAAGGGCCCAGGTAATGGACAGACCTAGGTATGGGCTGCAGTATCAGCACAGCCAGCTAACTTGCCACAACCTCTTTTGCCATGGTTAGGAAAAATCATGGAGTGTGCTGATCTGGAAAGATACCACAGAAGAGAGAATTTTCAGAATTCCAGACTTCTCAAGGGGAAATTCTATTGGAATCCATGTCACTGAAGCAAAATATATGTAATTTATCTATTATATATATATATATATATATATATATATATATATATATATATATAATTTGAATGATTTTGGATGCAAAACATACAGAAAAAGAACTTTGCCAAAACCACCCCTCCACAACTCAACTCTGCATGGGACTGAACTATCCAGCAATGGCCCCTCTCCCACTGGGGAAAAGGAGAGCAAGGAGTGAGTGTCAGGCTATCCCAGCTGCATGGAACATGCCAGGAGAAAACCGTTTCTCTCCAGCAGTATTAACTCCACCCACAATATTAACATGAGGACCTCCATGACTGGGGTGGGGGGGCTTCCCTTGTGGTTCAGCTGGTAAAGAATCTGCCTGCAATGAGGGAGACCTGAGTTCGACCTGTTGGTTGGAAGGATCCCCTGAAGAAAGGAAAGGCTACCCACTCTGGTATTCTGGCCTGGAGAATTCCATGGACTGTATAGTCCATGGGGTCGCAAAGAGTTGGACATGACTGAGTGACATTCACTTTCCCTTTCCATGACTGGGAAAAGGGCCATCAGGAAAGAGGTAAAATAAATATCAAAAAGGATTAAAAGAACATCATTCCTGCTGATTGTGCTCACGACTTCAGCAAGAAGCCTGCTCATAAGCCTCTGCAAGGACCTCCCTGTAAGGTTTCTAGAACAAGGTCCACAGGAAACCCCCTAAACAAGGTCTATGGGAAACCCCAATGCCACCAGTACTAAATTCATATCTCTTCCCACTCTGCAGCTTATTTATAATAACCAAGATATAGAAACATGAGTTTTGTCAATAGATGAATGTATTAAAATAGTTGTAGTGTACATACACACACAAATATTAGATTATCATTCAGCCATGAGAAAGAAGGAAATCCTGCCATTTGTGAAACAAAGATAGATGTGGAGGGCATTATGCTAATGGAGATAAGTCATACAGAGAAAGACAAACACAGTATGATGTCACTTAATACGTGGAAACTAAAAAAGCTTAACTTATGTACACAGAGTAGAATGATGGTTATGAGGGGTTGAGGGATAGAAGAAAGGGGAACTGCTGGTCAAAGGGTACAAACTTCTAACTAGAAGATGATTAAGTTCTCAGGATCTAATGCTCACCATGGCGATCAGAGTTAATACTATATTGTATACTTGGAAGTCACTAAGAGAATAGATCCTAATTGTTCCCCCCTATGAAAAACAGATGATAATTATGTGATAGAGGTGTTAACTAATACTGTGGTGGGAATCATACTGCAATATATTAATATATGTACCAAATCAACACATGGTACATCTTAAACTTATACAGTGTTATTATATGTCAATTGTAACTCAATAAGATTTTAAGACCTCTTTAGCTTTTTAAATAATATAGCAGTATTTTCATGTATAATAATTCCTTAG